>NC_087166.1:23636265-23661265 GCF_035594125.1 Scylla paramamosain | reverse complement strand
GAGAGAGAGAGAGAGAGAGAGAGAGAGAGAGAGAGAGAGAGAGAGAGAGAGAGAGAGAGAGAGAGAGAGAGAGAGAGAGAGAGAGAGACCTGGTTATTGTTTTCCGCTTTTTTCTTTGTCCATTCTTTCTTTTCTTTTCTCCCTCTAATCTAACTTAACCTAACCTGACCTGAGCCAAGCTAAGCCAACGTAACCTGACCTAACTTAACTTAACCTGATCTAATTTAACTTGACCTAAGCTAACCTAACCTAACCTAACTTCACCTAACCTAACCTAACTTAACCTAACCTAACGTTTCCTAACCTAACCTAACATACTCGTAATCTGATCTAACTTAACCTAACCTGACCTAACCTAATCCAACCTAATGAACTTCCTTTGTATCTTTTTATTTCCTCCTCCTCCTCCTCCTCCTCCTCTTCTTCTTCTTCTTCTTCTTCTTTTCCTTCTTCTTCTTCTTCCTCCTCCTCCTCTTCCTCTCACGGAACTAAATTTACGAATATATAACTCTTGTTTTCTTTGCTGGAAACAAATTATTCTTTCCTGTTTTTCTTTCCCTACATCAATAAGAAAGTTTCGCTCGTATTCACATCAATGAAACCTATTTGAGAGAGAGAGAGAGAGAGAGAGAGAGAGAGAGAGAGAGAGAGAGAGAGAGAGAGAGAGAGAGAGAGAGAGAGAGAGAGAGAGAGAGAGAGAGAGAGAGAGAGAGAGAGAGAGAGAGAGAGAGAGAGAGAGAGAGAGAGAGAGAGAGAGAGAGAGAGAGAGAGAGAGAGAGAGTGGCGGGTTGAGGTGAGAATCATTTCATCTCCCACAAGTTTCCACTTTACCTCTGACCCATCACCACCTCCTCTTCCTCCTCTTCTTCTTCTTCCTCCTCCTCCTTAGACATACAAGTTACATTACCTCACTTTCCTTCCCTCCCTCCCTCCCTTCCTCCCTGCAGTCAGTCTGTCAGTTACAAAACATTCCCTCTTCCTCACTTTTTCCCTTTTTCCTCTCTTCATTTTCCTTTTTTCCCTTTCCTTTGTCTTCTACTTTTCCCTTTTCTTCATTTTCCTTTCTCTTCTTTCCTCTCCTCTCCCTTTCCCTTTTCTTTCCTTTCTCTTCATCTCTTCCTTTCGCTATCTTATCTTTCCTTCCTCTCCTTTTTTATTCCCTTTCTTTCTCTCCTCTTCCCTTCCACCATTTCCTTTCTCTCCCGTCCCAGCGCCCCTTCCACACCTCCTCTTCTCTTCCACCGCCCCTTCCACACCTCCTCTTCTCTTCCATCGCCCCTTCCACACCTCCTCTACTCTCTTCCATCGCCCCTTCCACACCTCCTCTACTCTCTTCCACCGCCCCTTCCACACCACTCCTCTTCCACCGCTCCTTCCACACCTCTCCTCTTCCACTGCCCCTTCCACACCTCTATTCTCTTCCACCGTCCCTTCCAAACCTACTCTCCTTTTCCTTCCCCCTCTGAGCCTCATCTCCTCTTCCACTGCCCCTCCACGCCTCCTCAAGACCTCGGCAACGACCCTTAGACACACACTCGATCGATTCATTACTTGTCGAGTTGCCATTAAAGATGTGAGACTGCGGCATGGTCAATCGGTTTTCTTCCTCCTCTTCTTCTTTCTCCAGGTCATGAAAATACTCTTGATGTTTACTGCTTTTTTTTCCCTCTCTCTCTCTCTCTCTCTCTCTCTTCCTTGTGTAAATTTTGTGGGGACTTTAAGGCGTTGTGGTGTGATGAAGGTGTATTAATGTTGGTGACTGTGTTGTTGTTGTTCTCGTTGTTGTTGTTGTTGTTGTTGTTGTTTTTGGTGTTGATAGTGTGGAGTGTAGACATCAACAGCAGCAGAGGTGGTGATGGTGGTGATGATAATGACAGTAGTGTTTGTAGTAGTAGTAGTAGTAGTAGTAGTAACAGTAGTAATGAATACCTTCCCATATTCTTTGTTACCACCATCACCACCACCACAACCACAACACACACACACACACATGCATACACACATCGAAAATAGCAATAAAATACCTTCACCTGACTACCATACAGTCAATAAACACTCTTCCTCTTCCTCCTCCCCTTTCCCCCCTATTCCTCCTCCTCCTCCTCCTCCTCCCTTTCCCCCTCTATTATTCATCCTCCTCCTCCTCCCCTCCTAGTCTTGCTAATTAAATAAAACCTTACCATCACTATCTCTCTCTCTCTCTCTCTCTCTCTCTCTCTCTCTCTCTCTCTCTCTCTCTCTCTCTCTCTCTCTCTCTCTCTCTCTCACTGTCCAATCGTCAGTGCTTCGCTATTTTACGATTTCCAGTTTCGTTTTCAACTTAAAGCGAAATGTGTCACTTCGAAACTCTCTCTCTCTCTCTCTCTCTCTCTCTCTCTCTCTCTCTCTCTCTCTCTCTCTCTCTCTCTGTGTGTGTGTGTGTGTGTGTGTGTGTGTGTGTGTGTGTGTGTGTGTGTGTGTGTGTGTGTGTGTGTTATTAGTGTATTTCTCATGTTTTCAGCTTGTATTGTTTTTAAATCGTATATATGTAACGTTACTCTTTTGTTCTCATTGTTTTTTTTCTTATTTTATTTATTTATTTTATGGTTTGTGGTCTAACGAGGTTTTACTTATTTACTTTTCTCTACTAAAGTATCTTCATTTTCAGTCTGTCACTAAATGTTTCCCTGTTCACTACTTTACCTTTTGATGGAGTTACGTAGTGAAGCTTTATTTTATTTCATCTCTCTCTCTCTCTCTCTCTCTCTCTCTCTCTCTCTCTCTCTCTCTCTCTCTCTCTCACACACAATACGTCGAGGGTTTTGTTATGTTACCAATAGCTTTTCTTTTAGTACGTGCTGTAGGTAAGACAGCTTTATTCCGTGTCAGCTTTATAATTCTCTAAGTCTGCGTACATGTTTACGTCTGTATACTTTGTTATTGCAATTGTGAGGTTTATTTTTTATTTAGCTTTATTATTCTCTTCAAGACTGGGTACATGTTTTCCTCTTTATATTTATAGCTTTGTCTGTATTCAATGGGGGTACGGGAGCTTTATTTTTGCATTATCGTTATTAGTATTATTCTTTGAGACACGTAGATATTTTCGTCTCAATATTCATAGCTTTATCAGTTCGTAATGGAGGTTCGACAAGTTCATTTTAGCTTTATCATTCTCCTCAAGACAACGAGGAAGTGTTCTTTATGATTAATTAATGGAGAGATGCGAGAGCTTTATTGCAATTTTATCATTCTCGTCAACACAATGAGGGAGTGTAAAGTTTTAAGCCACCAGTAAAATAATGTTCGCTAATTTCTACAGTGCTCGATTATTTCATTCATTCCTAAACCTTCTGCTGTCAAGAATTACAGAACTATCACCAGATCAGAGCACTTAAGACTGAGGGAGAGACGATAAACTCTTTCTCACCGTGCCTATGTCTCCGCTCAACCGCAAGTCCTCTGCTCAGCTACAAATCTATCACTTGTCGAGGTTTACAAGACTGTCAGCTGATCCCAACACTCACGGCCCGTACTAGAAACGCGTTGGTTTCCCAGCCTCACCATGACTATTTTCAAAGGCCACAGACATGATTAGCCGAGTTCTCAAGAGAGTTTTCCCGGTTAATAATATAGAAATCGTGTTAATCTGTCGCTGGAACCATAAAAAACACCATTATAAACCCGTGTAACTTCAATTAAAGCTTCTGAAAGTAGTGGAGGTGAGGAGCAGAAATGTTTCAGAATATGGTCGTAAAACTGAGGGAGAGACACTATGAGCAGTGGTAGGGAATGTTGATGTTTAATTCCTCCCGTAACTGCGTGTGTGGTGTTGCATGTGCTGTGTGCATTACCACTCTGCCCTCACCACCTACCCGAGGCTGGGGGCGCAGTGCGGGGGTCGGCCATCACACTACTGTAGGGGAGGGGACTTCCTTATAGAGTTCTTCAGAATCCAGACAGGCACTTGTTAAACTGTGTGACTTCAAGCGTCGATTCCTGTGCTGAGGATCAACTGGTGGTGGTGGTGGTGGTGGTGGTGGTGTGTAGCCGCTAAGGGCCGGTCAGACCCACGCCCTCACCAGCCCACACCAGCACGGCAAGGGCCTCACGCGGGCAGTCCTCACCAACCATCACTCGCCGCCCCCTGCACACCTCGCTCGCCTCCGTGCCATGCCAGGAGGAGGCGCAGCGGGAGGACGAGGCGGTCAGCACCCAAGGCACGTGCCGAGAGGTGATGAGCGGCGCGTCTGTCCACTTCCCTTCTCATTAATAAGAAAACACCGACTCGGGCGTCACCAAGAGTCTTGCCTTGCTTGGTGCGCTCATGTACATCACTCACCAACGCAGTCACTGGTACTACGCGGTCACCAAACCCTGTGTCACACTGTATCACTGCTAACCGACGCAGGGACGAGTTGGCAGCGTGCACGAGGCGGCATGAGCGTGAGTGGAATGCTGGGGCGCGTGGAGGCGGCTGGTGAGGGGTAGCCAGGCCATGTGAGCACCACCGCCTTCCAGTCAACAAGTCTCCTCGTTCACCACACCAGGTATTGACGTGTTTACGACTCGCTTCTATGGAGACGCGGCTGCACCTGCCTCTCACTGCCTCTCCGGGACCTCTTTGTGCCGCTGTCAGGCCAGAGGGACTCACAGGGGCGGACGGCGCGGCGCGAGAAGCGAGAGAAGCAAAAAGAAGAGGAGTCTACAGCTGGACCCTCCGTGCGAACTTGCTCCAGGCGGCGGACTGTCTGTGCTTTCCTCGTCACCCCAGCCGGTGCCGCGCGCGTGTGTGCGTGTGTGTGTGCCACTAGCTTCCAGGGGAGACTGAGGCACTCAGCCGCCAGTTGCCGTCGAGGTGCCATCAGTGACTCTTCCATTCCAAAGCAGGCAGTGAGTGAGGCGGTGAGAGAGGCGCTGCGTCTGTCGCCCTCGCCGCGCCGCGTGAGGAGCTGCATCACCCTCCAGGAGGCGTCGAGCACCATCAGCACTCCGGCACTCCAGCACTCCAGCATCGGGGAGGAAGACGCTTGTGTGCGTATGCGTGTGTGTGAATGTAATTAGACCCCACTCATTCACACACACACACACACACACACACACACACACACACACACACACACACCTGGATCTTCACATACACCTGTCATTCGCACAAACGCACACACGGGTTAAGGTAAATCTGAACAGCGCTGTGTGTGTGTGTGTGTGTGTGTGTGTGTGTGTGTGTGTGTGTGTGTGTGTGTGTGTGTGTGTGTGTGTGTGTGTGTGTGTTCCCTCCCCTCATCCTCCCCTTATCTCCCCGCTCATCGCTCCCTTTTCCTCCCCAATCTTTGCCAATCTTCAATCAGTTACTATGTTGACTCACTCCCCTTTTCTTCTTTCCCCTCCCCCCGTCCCCTGCACCTAATATTGTTGATGTGTCGCTGTAACCTCATTCATTCCATCGCCGTCTCGTCCTCGTCCTCGCCTCGTCTCGTCTCTTCCGATCTTTTTCCATTACTTCGGAGTCTTGTGTGTGTGTGTGTGTGTGTGTGTGTGTGTGTGTGTGTGTGTGTGTGTGTGTGTGTGTGTGTGTGTGTGTTTTGTTCAGCGTTTGCACATCGATAAAGACACGCTCTCGCTCTCTCTCTCTCTCTCTCTCTCTCTCTCTCTCTCTCTCTCTCTCTCTCTCTCTCTCTCTCTCTCTTTTTTGTATTTTAACTTAAACTTTAAGAAACTTTTATTAACAACAGCAACAACAGCAACAACAGACACAACAAGATCAAGAACAACAACAACAACAACAACAACAACAACAAAATAACTTAACTCTACCCTTTCTATTCCGTCCCTTTATAAATTTTTCTTTCTCTTTTTCCCTTTTCTTTCAATTACTTTCCTCCCCGCTTTCATTTAAAACTTTTCCTTGATAATTCTCTTCCACCACCACCACCACCACCACCACCACCACCAGCCATACAAAAGACTTACCAGCGTTAAAAATGAGCGTGAAAATGACGTGATAGATAAATAATAAAATAAATAACCACTAAGGCGAAAAAAAAATGTCTGAAATCACGATGAAAAGACGAAGAGAACAACAACAACAACAACAACAACAACAACAACAACAACAAAAGCAAAATAACAAGAAAAGAAAAAGGAAAAAAAGAACAAGAAGAACAAGAAGAAAAAAATTCCAGAACCAAAATGAGAAGGAAAAAAAAAAAAAAATTAAAATTTCCTTAAGTTTCCCCTCACTTCATCCCGCCCCGCCCCGTCCCGCCCCATCCCAGCCATCCCTTCCCGCTACTGGCCGCTGTAGATTAATTAAGGGTAATATTCCCCCGCCAGTCGTCCTGACCCGGGGCGGCAATATCCAGACTCACCGCCGTAAAATACCTTGTAGATATGAGAGTCCCTGGGCCCCCTCTCCTCCTCCTCCTCCTCCTCCTCCTCCTCCTCCTCCTCCTCTTCTCTCCCTAGCAACCTCGCCCTCCGTCTCTTTTCCCAGTGCAAATTTCGTCTCGTCTTTCTCATTCTCGTCCTCGCGTCTCTCTCTCTCTCTCTCTCTCTCTCTCTCTCTCTCTCTCTCTCTCTCTCTCTCTCTCTCTCTCTCTCTCTCTCTCAATAGTAGTAGTAGTAATAGTAGTAGTAGTAGTAGTAGTAGCTTATTGACACACAGTTTTTAAAATAAGATTAATTAAACCTCCTTACACACACACACACACACACACACACACACACACACACACACACACACACACACACACAACGCAAGGTATTCTCATCTCCTTGTTCTCCTCCTCCTCCTCCTCCTCCTCCTCCTCCTCCTCCTCCTCCTCCTCTTCTTCCTCCTCCTGAATACAAGTAAACCCCGCGCTTCCATGCATGCAAGGGAGAGAGGAAGAGGTGTACGACATGTTTCCCTCCCCTCCCTTCACCCTTTACCCCTCCCTTCCCTCGGGCTGGTGGCAGGGATGGTACGGGCTGGCCTGGGATGGGATGGAATCGGGAAGCAATATGTAGTAGAGGTTCGCTATTGGCTGGAAATCCCGAGAAAAGAGCAAACAGGGGAGGAAAGACAGCGGTAGTTGTCATTAGAGGCGGGATGAACTGGGGAGAGGCTTGAGGTAAACACGGGCAGTAGTGAAGTGGTTAAGTCCGGTGGTTGTGTTTTGGGTACGCTTTGGGGGGACTGTTTTCAAAGGCCACGGTGATCGGTTCTCGTGATGGATGCCTCCTTTCTTTCCCTTTGTAAGTGTAGGACTATTGTTGAAATATTAGTAGCATCATGAGAACTAGCTTGATTTTAACACGTTCATTGTTATTCGACACATCTTTCCCTCATTACTGACCACTGGGAGACATCTTTTCTTGTTCTCAGCTACATCCAAACATTGTACTGGCTAGAAATTGCAAAATCTAAAATCTACCTTTTTTTTTTTATCCCTGTCTTTCTCGCATGTTTCCCTCCCCTCCCTTCACCCTTTACCCCTCCCTTCCCTCGGGCTGGTGGCAGGGATGGTACGGGCTGGCCATATATATATATATATATATATATATATATATATATATATATATATATATATATATATATATATATATATATATATATATATATATATATATATATATATATATATATATATATATATATATATATATATATATATATATATATATATATATATATATATATATATATATATATATATATATATATATATATATATATATATATATATATATATATATATATATATATATATATATATATGGCTTTTAGCGTTATTTATGTATATCGTAGTGAAAGAGTTGTAGTGAGATATTCATGGGTATTTTCTTTTTTCTTTTGTTCTTTCGTCAGTGTCGGGCGCATTGTTAAAGTACCACTAGAATCAGGAACACACGCCTGATTTAGAGTCCTATAGATGAGAGACTGGTACGATTTTTTCAAGAATACGCTGGACGGTTCACTGCAACGCACTTTAATTTCTGCCTGTGCAGGACCATTACTTAACTGTCACTGTAATCTTGGACACACGTTTGATTTGAAACAGCAGAGGGAGCCAATGAGACGTTTTATCATTAATTATTACCCTTATTTATTCCTTTTTCTTAGTAATACGGTGAACGGTTCAACGCAACACACTTCAGCTTCCCTTTGCCAGAACACAAGCTTGATTTGAAGTAGCACGTGACCCGACGTAACCCTTTTTTTTTATGGATACGGTACAGGGTTCAACGCGACACACTTTAAATGTCACACTCTCTCTTTCTCTCTCCCTCAGCCTGCAGCCTTCACCGTCCTGCAGCGAACACTCAGCGTGCCTCAAGTCCACTTTAGGCTGTGAATAAAAGAAGCCCAGGGAGGAGGGAGGCAGAGGGAAGCTGCGGGAGGCTGCGGGAAAGAGAGCCACTGACAACGGGAAATGTAAGAACGAGTGTCGGAGGGCAGGGCAGGGCGGGGCGAGGTGGGGCGAGGTGAGGCGGGCAGGGGGGCGTGTATCAGTGGAAAGGTCGTGATAATAGTCCAACTTGGACAGCCACCAGCTTAAAGGGGAGGCACCCTGACCAGCTGGCGGTGCGGGGCGGGCGGGGCAGGGCGGAAAAGTCTCGGCTCTCTCATCCCTTAACCACCCACCCCAGCCGTCCACCTGCCCCTCCTCCATCTGCCCCATCTCAGCCGCTCTTCCGTCCGTGGCAGAAGACAGAGGAAAGACAGAATTGAGGTAGAATATCAAGCCAGAGAAAGAGGAAGAATGAGAAAGCAGCAAGAGGATTAGTAGGAAGACGGAACAAGAAGGACTGGAAGAAGACAAAAGGAAGATAGAATTTAAGTAAAATGTGAAAACAGAGTGATGCGAAGAATGAGGAGGGTGAAAGAAAGAGGAGGAGGAAGGAAGACTGGATATAAAGAACATTGGAGGGTAAGGGAAGATAAAACAAAAAATAAGAAAACATGAAGACTAAGGATGAAAAAAAAAAGACGAATCGAAGACAGGAGGAGGTGCAAAGAAAAAAAGGAAGAAATGACGAAAGAACGAAAAGAAAATAGAAAGAAAAGGAAGAAAGAAAAGAAAGGCAGAAAGAAAGAATGAAAAGACAAAGACAAGCAGGAAGGAAGGAAGGCAAACAGAGCAAACTGAAAGGAAGGGAAGAAAACGAAAACAGGCAAGAAAGAGAGAAGAAAGGAAGGAAGGAAGGAAGGAAGGAAGGCCAGGACCATCACTCAGTCAATTACTCAAGTCAAACAAACTTAAAACAAAAACTACCAGTCAAGTGATCAACCCTCTTACCCTCACGCCCCGCCAACACTGAAGCAGGGAGCAAGGCGAGGCGGGGACCTGAAGGGACGAGGACCTGAGGGGAGGGTCAAGAGTGCTGGGGGCGCGGCGCGAGGGGTCAAGGACGTGAGGGGCGTGGCAGGTTGAGGGGAGAGCGAGTGGTTGATATTACAGAGAGGAAAGGAAGGGGAAGGGAGGGGGAGATGTGTTATAGGGAAAGGAATGGAAGAGATGAAATGAAATGATAATGTAAAAGAAATAAAGGAGAAGGAGGAGGAGGAGGAGGAGAATATAATGAGTGGGGAAGTGAAGAGATGAAAGAGAGATGCAGAGAAATGATGGTAGGAAAAAGAGAAAGGAGAGAAGAGAGAGACAGAGAGGAGAAAGAGGAGATGAAAGAGAAAAAGAGGAAAGGGAAAGATGTAAGTAGGTAAAAAAAATTATAGGAAAGAGAAGAGAAAGGAGAGAAGAGAGAGAAATTGAAGAGGGAGAGGAAAGCAAAAGAGAAATATAACCATAGAAGATAAGGAAAAATGAGAGAGAGAGAGAGAGAGAGAGAGAGAGAGAGAGAGAGAGAGAGAGAGAGAGAGAGAGAGAGAGAGAGAGAGAGAGAGAGAGAGAGAGAGAAAGCAGTCGGAGGAAGCTGTGTCAGTAGGGCAAGACAAGCCAGTGAAGAGAGGTGAGGTGAGGTGAGGTCCTTACCTCACCTCACCTAACATGACATGAGGTGAGGTGAGCTAAGATAAGGTAAGGTAAGGTAAGATGACATGAGGTGAGGTGAGGTGAGGTGAGGTGAGGTAAGGTTAGGTTAGATTAGGTGAGGTGATGAGGTGAGGTAAGGTGAAGTGAGCTTTACCAGACTGCCTGAATGTAAGTACAGCTACATTAATTAAGCGTGGCACTGATGTCTCTTTCTCTCTCTCTCTCTCTCTCTCTCTCTCTCTCTCTCTCTCTCTCTCTCTCTCTCTCTCTCTCTCTCTCTCTCAACTTCCTCTAAAAACACTAAAACTTCCTTCATTTCACAAACAAAAACAACACAAGACACAAACAAAACAAAACCACAAAACCAAAATAACACCACCACCACCACCACTACCCTACCCACCACCATCACCACCGCCATCACCACCGCCACTAACAATAATAATAACAAAGGCAGCGATAGCAATAACAGCAGCAAGGGGTTTCCAGGCTCACATGCCCCCTGGTCTAGTCCCTTGGAGGTTACGGGCACGTATGGACTCTTCGCCTTTAGCACACTCTGGGACACAGACGCCTCTTGTTCCATTCAGCGCCGCCCAGTCAGCCTCGGGTGCAAATATGACAGGATCTAAGTGGCCTCAACAATATAGAAGACATTAACGGTAGGTGGTTGAGTGTGCGCATGAACAAATGAAGGTAGAAAAGCGAAGGAATGAACAGTAGGTAGATACGAATAAACAAATGAAGGTAGAATAGCGAAGGAATGAACGGTAAGTAGATACAAATGAACAAATGAAGGCGGAAATGCGAAGGGATGAAGAGTAAGTAGATACGAATAAACAAATGAAGGTAGAAATGCGAAGGTAAAAAGAAGTGATTACAAGTGTCTAGGTAAAACAATAGGGGAAAAAAATGATGGAGAGCAGCACTAAAACGAATGATATAGAAGAAATTAACAGAAAGTATAGTTACGTGTGAGAATGATGAAATGAAGGTGAAAATGAGAAGTGAGGTAACAGGATGTAATGAAAAGTGCGTACATACCAAATAAAGTAAAATAATAATAATAATAATAATAATAATAATAATAATAATAATAATAATAATAATAATAATAATAATAATAAATAAATAAAAATGATAATAAAAAGAAGACGAAAACAAAAGAAGGTACACAATAACAGGAAAAAAAAAAGAATAAAAGTGTCTTAAGCAAAAGTAAATAAATGAAGGAAACACAGAAAATTTAATAAAGGAAAATGAAAAACAGCGGAAAAAAACGAATAAATAAATGACGTAAAAAGAAGAAAATAAAAAGAATACAATATGAAAATAATGAAAACAACAAATTAATGAATGACAAATTAAGATTTCTAGAAGAACCAAGATAGGGAAAATTATCTCTCTCTCTCTCTCTCTCTCTCTCTCTCTCTCTCTCTCTCTCTCTCTCTCTCTCTCTCTCTCTTCCGGAGCTGTGTTTACATCACTTCCCAAACTTTGTAGGCTAGACCCGTCGTTGTGTGCGTTTCTCTCTCTCTCTCTCTCTCTCTCTCTCTCTCTCTCTCTCTCTCTCTCTCTCTCTCTCTCTCTCTCTCTCTCTCTCACCGTCGATGAACACAATGAAAATTAAGGAGAGAGAGAGAGAGAGAGAGAGAGAGAGAGAGAGAGAGAGAGAGAGAGAGAGAGAGAGAGAGAGAGAGAGAGAGAGAGAGAATCTAAGTTCCTAGTAAACCTTGAGAAAACGGAAAATATTTCAACTTTTCAGGGAAGAAACTGAACAAAACATGACAAACAACAACAACAACAACAACAATAACAACAATAACTACTACTACTACTACTACTACTACTACTACTACTACTACTACTACTACCACCACCACCAACTACAACTATCACAAGGAAACCAAACTACAACAGCAAAAAAAAAAAAAAAAAAAAAAACGAACCGAAAAAAAGAAAAAAAAAATCAAGCAAACGAACAAACAAACAAACAAATAAAAGGAAGGAAGGAAGGAGGATAAGACGAACAACAACAAGAAAGAAAACCCGTAAGCAGGCGAACCGGGGCGAACCATTTCCCTTCACAATTCGCTCTCTTCCCATTACTGGTTCGAATCCCCGCAGCGAATCATTATCACCATCAGCATAGAGAGAGAGAGAGAGAGAGAGAGAGAGAGAGAGAGAGAGAGAGAGAGAGAGAGAGAGAGAGAGAGAGAGAGAGAGAGAGAGAGAGAGTCACTGTAAAGCATGGTGACAGAATGCGTCACGTGTGTGTGTGTGTGTGTGTGTGTGTGTGTGTGTGTGTGTGTGTGTGTGTGTGTGTGTGTGTGTGTGTGTGTGTGTGTGTGTGTGTGTGTGTGAAGATAAAGAGAATAAAGTCAGAAACAATGGGAGTAAAGAGAGAAAGAGGAGCAAGAGGAAAAGAAAGAGAGGAGAAAGAAGAAGAGGAAGAAGAGGAGGAAGAGTTACAAGGCAAGTAAGTCCTTCTTGAAGAGGATTTAAATCTCTCTCTCTCTCTCTCTCTCTCTCTCTCTCTCTCTCTCTCTCTCTCTCTCTCTCTCTCTCTCTCTCTCTCTCTCTCCATTTCTTTTAAATTCTTCTTTCTTCTTATCTTCCCCACGTGACCATATTTCCCTTTTCACCCTTTCTTCCTTATTCTCTTCCTCCTCTTCCTTCTATTTCATCTTCCCTTATTTTTTCATCCTCTTCCTTTCCCTTCCCTCTTTCTTTTCCTTTTCTTTCTTCCTCCTACTCTCTTCTTCTTCTTTCTCTCTCCTCCTCAGTTCAGTCTCCCTTCTTCCTCCTCCTATTCTCTTCTTCCTTATGCCGCATCTTCCTCCTCTACCCTTCTCTTCCCTTTCCTTCCTTTCCTCCATCATTTATCTTCCTCTCTTCCTTTCTTCCATCTTTTATCTTTCTCTTTTTCCTCCTTATCACAACTGAACCGTTTCTCTCCTTGTCTTTCTCCTCCTTTAATAAAGACTAATCCTTCTATTTTCATTTTTTTACTCTTCTCTTTCTCTTCTTCCTCACATCTAATCCTTCCTCCTTCCCCTCCCCATTCTCTTCTCTTCCTCCCTTTCCTTCATCTTTTTACCTTCTCCTTTTTCCTCCTCTAATTAAAACTAAACCCTCTAACTTTTCTACCTTCTTCCTCCTTCTCTATCTCCTGTTCCTCTTCTTCCTCTTCCCTTCCTTTCCTTCCTTTTCTCCACCCTTTCCTTCCCCCTGCTCCTCCTTCTCTCCCTAGTAATAATTGTTGTTGCTGTTGCTACTGTTGTTGTTGTTGTTGGTAGTGGTGGTACTGTTGTTATCATTACTGTAGTAGTAGGAGTAGTAGTAGTAGTAGTATTTGTTGTTATTACTGTTTTTGTTGTTGATGCTGCTGCTGTCACCGGAAGCCATGCATTATCTCTCCGTCTGAGCTGAGTAACTCCAAACATTTCCTCTACATACTAACACACCGCCCCGTGCATCACTCACACCCTCACTGCTAAAACCCCACGCTGTATTTTATCCCAGTTAATAAAGGGTCAAAGTGGTGAGGAATAACTAAACTATGAAACTAAAGAAACCTTCACCTTCACTATCCCACGGCTCTTTAAACACAAACTACTTTATTTATGTTTGTCGTAGCGAGAAAAGAAAGTACTGATGGTGTACGGATAGTTTGACAAGCAGGCCATTATTAAGACCTGACTGTTATGGGGGAGTGGCTTCAGATGAGACACAGTGGAGATTATTATAGTTGACTTGGGAAGGGGAGCAATAGATCTGCTGCTGCTCCTCTTTCTTCCTTTGTGTTCTCGGAAGGAATGTGATGGAGCTATTGATGGTTTTTCTACTACTACTACTACTACTACTACTACTACTACTACTACTACTACTACTACTACTACTGTTACCACTCGTGTTATCATTTCTTATATTAATTTAGAAACTCTCTCTCTCTCTCTCTGTGTGTGTGTGTGTGTGTGTGTGTGTGTGTGTGTGTGTGTGTGTGTGACAAGTGTGAAGGGAAGAAAGATCCCTCTTTTTTTCTTTTATCTTCCTTTCCTTCTACCTTTTGTCCCACCACCACCACCACCACCACCACCACCACCACCATTCCCTCCCTCCCTCTCAGTCCAGTTCCCAAGACCTTCCCATTCATTTCCATTTCTTCTCCCAGTCTTGCTACATCCAATACCTTCCCGTACAAATTGAGTCCATTCATCACGCACTCTCTCTCTCTCTCTCTCTCTCTCTCTCTCTCTCTCTCTCTCTCTCTCTCTCTCTCTCTCTCTCTCTCTCTCTCTCCCTTATAAGGTGTGTAGTTAGTCAAGTAGAAATATTTCGATTCCAAACCTCTCTCTCTCTCTCTCTCTCTCTCTCTCTCTCTCTCTCTCTCTCTCTCTCTCTCTCTCTCTCTCTCTCTCTCTCTCTCTCTCTCTCTCTCACTTAATTTTCTCCCCATCTCTGCCTCCCTCCTCAATCTTCTCCCTCTGCTCTCCCTTCTATCTTCCCCTCCCTTCCCTTCCATCTCTCTTATCACCTCTCCCTCACTTCATTCTCCTCTCTCCTTTTTCCTTCCCATCTCCCATCTTTCCTAGTGCCTTCATCCTACCACTCTCCCTCACTCTCTTCCTCTCACTGATGCCGCAGGTCTTTCCATCCCAGTATTCACCCTGACGTCTCTTTAAACGCCCTTTAAAATTCACCATCACTTTTAGGAGGGAGGACTGAAGAGATGACGAGTTGATTCTCCTCCTCCTCCTCCTCCTCTTCTTCTTCTTCTTTTTCTTCTTCTTCCTTCTCCTTTTGCTCTTCCTCCTCTCCACAGCCTCGTAAAGACTAACAAATCTGGTGATGTTCTTTTCTTCCTTTGTGTTTCTCTCCTCTTCCTCCTCCTCTTACTACTCCCTCTCTGCTGCTTTGTTCTTCTTTTGTGTTTCTTTATGTCTTCCTCTTCCCTTACACCCCTTCCCTCCTACTCCTCTTCTTCCTCCTCCTCCTCCTCCTCCTCTTCCTCTTCCTCCCCGAAATAACAGCTTAGCAAAGACTGATTCTTGTGGTGTTTTGTATTTCCTTTGTGTTCCTTTGTGTATTCATAATCTCCTCCTCCTCCTCTCCTTCCTCCCCAAAAACAACCTCGTAAAGGACCAACAAATCTGATGATGCTAGTTCTTTCTTTGTGTTCGTTTTTATTTGCCCTGTTCTTCCCTCCTCCTCCTCCTCCTCCTCCTCCTCTCTCTTGACGAAGTAACCCAACAAGTCAGTCTCATCTCATCATCTCTCCCTCTCTCCCTCTATTCCTCTGCCTTCTCCCCTCGATCCTCAGCCCGCCTCGCCTCAACACGCATCATTAATCATCAAAATTAACAAACTACTCCTGCTGGGGGGAAGACTACACGACTTCCATGACCCTCTAACTGTGGCTTGTACGACCACGACCACTACTACCACTACCACCAGTTTCACGGCTGCTACGACCCTATAACTGCAGCTTCCACGGCTACGATCACTCCTACTATTACTGGTACTACCGCCATCACCACAATCGCCACCATTACCACTCCCCTCACACCAGTAACCCTGATTCACTTTCTCTCCTCACCATCGGTATAGCAAGGTAGGTCGGGTCGGTCGGTCGGTCGGTCTCTCTCTCTCTCTCTCTCTCTCTCTCTCTCTCTCTCTCTCTCTCTCTCTCTCTCTCTCTCTCTCTCTCTCTCTCTCTCTCTCTGTTTTGGCAAAGTTTTTTTTTCGTGTATCAACCAAAACTTCGAGAAACTTATATTTCCAACAACAACAACAACAACAACAACAACAACAACAACAACAACAACAACAAACAAAATTCAACGAGTCTGTCCTTTCTATACTTCCCTTTGTTTTTTTCCTCCTATTTCTTTCCATTACTTTCCTCACTTTCACTTAACAAAAATATAAACAAGAGTACCACTTCCATACTTTCTCTTATTTATTTCCCTATTTCTCTCAATTACTTTCTTCTAACATTTTATTTATAAATTAATCCTTTCTAAACCATCACCCTTTCACTTTTCCCCCTTTCTTTCCTTCACTTTATTCTCCGCTTATTAAAAAAAAAAAAAAAAAAAAAAAAAAAAAAAAAAACCACCAGTCTTTCATGGTTTCTCTTCCTCTGATGTTTATCTCCGTGTCAGTCATCCTTCCTTCCCTCTTGGCCCATTCCCCGCTACTCCTGTCCTGCCCTGTGTCTTCAGTACCTCGCCAGACCCTCATAAATACTGCCTTGGTTTTGGTCGGGGCAGAGGTAGAGACGAGACCAGAGCTTCTGTCTACCCCTCGGTGTCCTTGTCTCGTCTGGCTGTGTGAAGGTCTCTGGTTAAGCTTGTGTTTCTTGTGTTGTTTGTTTATGTTCGTTGTGTCGTGTTTCATAAGTGTTTTTGTAAGGTTTATAATATTCTGTCTTTTTATCTTCTCTTATTATTACAATTAAACCTTTTTCTCCACTTCTAGTTCCTTTCATTCTTCCTATTCTTCGTAACTAGGTCCTTCGCCTCCGCTTATTTCCTCTCTCTCTCTCTCTCTCTCTCTCTCTCTCTCTCTCTCTCTCTCTCTCTCTCTCTCTCTCTCTGAACGTTATTCTTCCCTATTGTTTTATCCTTAAGCCTCCTAATGTCTCAGCACCAACAACCCGATCACTGAGTCTATTCCATTCATCCACCACTCTACGTGGGAACCAATTCCTTCTTATTTCTTTTCAGTTCTAAGTTTATCAAGATTGGGCCAATTATTTCTCGTCCAATCCTGATTAATGACCGAGAGAATGATTTTACTTAAGAGAACCAATCTTTTACAATCTCTTTTTCAAATTAAATCAAGTTTAAACCCGTTACATATTTCTTGCCTGTCCAAATCATTGACCATGAGAATTTTGCTTACGTCTGAGAACCAATTCCACACTATCTCTTTTTTCAAACCTAACTTACCAAGCACAAACCCGCCACTTCTTACCGCATCCACATTACTGATCCTGAAGATTTTTGCTTAGGTCACCAATTCCTTCCTACTTTTTTTCTTTTCAAATTTAACTTTACCAAGCATAGACTCGCCATTTCTTATCCTATCCAGATTACTGACCCTGAAGATTTTGCTTACGTCAACCAGCTGAGCGAGACACAGCTGACTGACTCCCCAAGAACACCAGCGCAGAACAAACAAACGCAGCGAGACACAGAACACGACGCGACTCAAAGCAAGACAAACACGCAGCCTGACCTGACTTGACCCAACCGGGGACACGATTTACGTTCACGCGAATTCAAGTGAACGAGGCGGAGGAGGGAGCGTAAAGACGAGGATAAGAGGAGGCGAGGCATCGTCCATTTCACCAACTGGGGCCTGGAAGGAGGGAGGTTCGCACTGGGGAGGGAAAGCTTAAGGATGTGTGTCTCGTATTCAGTAACACATTGCTCTCTTGCTCTCTCACCACGACTATTTTCAAAGGCCACAGAGATGATTCGACGGGTTTCCAAGAATGTTTCTTCTGTTAATAAAGTAGGAATCTTCTTAATCTGTCAGCAGAACCGCCAAAACATCCTTAAAAACCCGTATAACTTCAACTACAGCCTTTTGAAAGTAGTGGAGATGCAGCACGGAAGTGTTTCAGAATATGGCTTTGCTCTCTTCTCATAACTGCATTCTATATTAACCTGGTTCTCGAATGTTTCTTCTCTTAATAATATAGAAACCTTAATCTGCCACTAGAACCGCAAAAGCATCCTTAAAAACCCATGTAACTTCAACTAGACCCTTTTGAAAGTGGTGGAGATGCAGCGAGAAAGTGCTTCAGAATGTGGCCCTCAGTCCCCCAGCGGCCTTGGCTCCACCTGCCTCACGTCTCTCGGGGAAGGTAAGACTGAGGTTGCAGAGGCTGGAGGCTGGAGAGGCGGCCACACATTGCTCATCGGGGTTAGAACGCAGACAATTGTAGTATCCATTAGAGGTTCAATTATGCTGGAGATGAAGGAAGGAAGGAAGGAAGGAAGGAAGGAAGGAAAGAGATATGAGGAGAGGAGAGGAGAGAAGAAAGGAGAAGCAAGGTGTGAGGTGAGGTGAAATGCATGTTACCATATTGCCTTCTCTCTCTCTCTCTCTCTCTCTCTCTCTCTCTCTCTCTCTCTCTCTCTCTCTCTCTCTCTCTCTCTCTCTCTCTCTCTCTCTCTCTCTCTCTACCTTGTGACTGCCGACGGCCTCTGAAGCTCATCACGAGGGGAGAGGAATTCAGAATTGCTAAGTGAGTGAAAGGGACGAAGTGTGTGTGTGTGTGTGTGTGTGTGTGTGTGTGTGTGTGTGTGTGTGTGTGTGTGTGTGTGTGTGTGTGTGTGTGTGTGTGTGTGTGTGTGTGTGTGTGTGTGTGTGTGTGTGTGTGTGTGTGTGTGTGTGTGTGTGTGTGTGTGTGTGTGTGTGTGTGTGTGTGTGTGGCTGACGGACTGACATCTGAACACATGCCACGTAAGGATACCACGGTCCAAACCAGGCGGTCCCTTCCTAAACGAGACAATGAAGGCAGACTGACGATCAAGGCAGCGTTACAATGAGGATGGCGAGGCGGTGGACCAGCGGCACCTGTCTAGCGAGGGTGACGCTGGAGTTTGATAGGAAAAGATACAAGAACCTAAGAACACACGAACGGTCAAGACAAATGACAAAAACGAAGAACAAAACATGAGCGGTCAAGTTTGTCAGTCTTTCAAGGAGTTACCGCCACGCGCCACACACCACGGTAACTTCTAAAAACTTAATTTCCTAGCAACATTACCGCTTGGAGGAAAAATAAGGGTGAATATTAAAATACCAGCCATTTTGTGATCACTAGGGAGGAAATTCAAGAGTACCATAGAAACAAGGGCAGAATGTCGCGCCAACAAGGTTTATATTCAAAAGAATCTAGCCGCATATCTTGTAACCGTTTCTGCAATGCATATATAATGAAGACAGTAACAGGAAGAGAAAGGATACTGTTACTGTGCCAAATATACAATGAAGACAGCAACAGGAAGGCATACTACAACAAATATAGTGAAGACACCAACGGGAGGACAAAAGTTAGTCCCTGCACCACACAAGACAATAAGAGGACAAAGTTCACCGCACAAACACACACACACACACGGGAGTCACACAGGCAGGACACTCTCTCTCTCTCTCTCTCTCTCTCTCTCTCTCTCTCTCTCTCTCTCTCTCTCGGTGAAGTGGAGCGAAAACAACTTAGCCAGGCTGCCTCGGCACTCGCAAACCCTTTATGAATTTTAAAACGTTCGATTAACTTACCACGAAGGGCGGCGCTGTACCCTAAACTGAGCAGAGCCACGCACCATGCCGCCTGCTGCCTGCCCCGTAAAGATTTCCAGGCAATTCTCACAAAGGCAAGGGATAGACTGCCCTGCGCTATGCTCTGAAAGGCTTCTAATTTCGCGGGCTGGTTTACAAAGCGGGGCAACCTGAGCTGTATTGTCCGGCGCTGTGCTGCTAACGAGTGACGGTCTGCCGGTGAGGTCTGGTGTGCTTACATCAAAGTTGTGTCGCGTCTTTAGTCCTGACGGAAACCTATTTTGGGACTGTGGATTCTTACTTAACTACCTTATACGGGTTCTAGAGGAGGTGACTTTGGTTTTCAAGAGTGTTTTCGTGTTTTTGAGGGTGTTTTAAAATGGTCAAGGGTGTTTAAATGTTCTCAAGATTTTTATTTTTTAATGTTTTCAAGGGTGTTTTCAGATTATCATTGGTGTCTTCATGTTTTCAAGTGTTTTTAAGAGTGTTTTCATGTTTTCAAGAGTTTTCAAAGCTATTTTCATGTTTTCAAGGGTGTTTTCATAATCCGTGGTAGTTTATAACATCGTTTCTGCATCACCACTGACAAGAGCACACATGAAGACTGAACTAGTCATGTCTAAGGTCTTTGATAATTGTTCTTATGAGAGTTCAAAGCGTTTCAAAATAAGGCTCATGGTTAACTCAGCAATTAGGTTGTTGGTACAGAGTCATTAGGGCGCCGCAAGACTAAACAAATATTTGGATGGGAATGATTGAAGGAAATAAGTAGATATGTTTTGTATAGGGACTGCCACGTGTAGGTAAGATTAGGTAAGGTAAGGTGAGATCAGGTCAGGTAAGGTAAGGTTAGGTAAGGTTAGGTAAGGTAAGGTGAGATTAGGTAAGGTAAGGTTAGGTAAGGTAAGGTGAGATCAGGTAAGGTAAGATTAGGTAAGGTAAGGTGAGATTAGATAAGGTAAGGTGAGGTAAAAATAGGTAAAGCAAGATTAGATAAGGTGAGGTAAGGTGAGGTAAGGTAAGGTAAGATTAGTTAAGGTAAGATGAGATTAGGTTAGGTAAGGTGAGATTAGATAAGGTAAGGTGAGGTAAGAATAGTTAAAGCAAGATTAGATAAGATAAGGTGAGGTAAGTTTGGGTAAAGTAAGGTAAGATTAGGTTAATATCTTCTCTCACCCAAACCCAACCTAACCTAATCTAACCTTACTTTATCCAACCTAACCTAACATAACCCAAGCTAACCAAACCCAATCGGACCAAACCTAACTTAATCTAACCTAGCCTTCCCTCAGCACCAGGAATCCCTCGGGGCGGTGGACACAATTTCCATCTCGCCATAATAGAGGAAACAGGGAGACAGGGAAGCGCTGAACGGGAGGCAGGAGAAAGATTCTTACCGATGCTGAGAGAGAGAACGGAGCGGGAATGAAGACCAGAGGGTGATAAATTGAGGAAACGAGGGGAGCACGATAGAGACAGATGAAGAGATGCAGAGAGAGAGAGAGAGAGAGAGAGAGAGAGAGAGAGAGAGAGAGAGAGAGAGAGAGAGAGAGAGAGAGAGAGAGAGAGAGAGAGAGAGAGAGAGAGAGAGAGAGAGAGAGAGAGAGAGAGATTGACAAACAGACAAACAAACATAAAAAAAACGAGAGAAAAAAAAAGTCCACAAACGAACAAGAAAGATGATTTATTTGCTCCTAACAAGACGTCGGAGGAGGAGGAGGAGGAGGAGGGGGAGGGGGAGGGGGGAGGAGGAGGAGGAGGAGGAGGAGGAGGAGGAGGAGGAGGAGGAGGAGGAGGAGGAGGCGGTCAATATATAGGCGAGGAAGGAGAGTTGGAGCATTAGGATGGAAGGCCAGTTATTACCTCGACACTGGCTTGTTATTAGCTTCCCTGGCTGACCGCTGCTCTCTCTCTCTCTCTCTCTCTCTCTCTCTCTCTCTCTCTCTCTCTCTCTCTCTCTCTCCATCCCCTCATTTATCTTCATTTTTCCCTCGTTTCCTCAAAAAAATAATAATAATTTCGTTAACGAGAGAACCTTTATATTTTTAATCGAATTCTCATTTTTTTTTATTTATTTTTTCATCACAAGAGGTAGACGGGCAGGTGGCGGAGGGGAGGGAGCTGGTACAAGGTGACAAGTGACAGGTGAGCGTGACCATTAGTTAAGACTGAAAAGAATAGATCACGTTATGTCCTCGCTAGGTTAAGGATACTGGCGTTGGGTAGCACACGTTAAGAAGCTGAGGGCGATGTTGGGTCATCACTGAGAGCAGGTGATGTGTGAGGGAGACTGACCAGAGGCTACGGAACTACATAGTAATAATGGAAATGATTATATAAAATATTCGTTTTATCGCTTCTTCTGAAAAGTTGAGTGAACATGACGAGAGGAATGTCTTAATTCTTTGATTGGTAAAGGTACTCAGTGAAGAAAGTTTGTAGTTGATTCAGTAAACAAAAGAATAATAATAATAATAATAATAATAATAGAACTACGTGTTATATGAAAAAAACTCCACTGCTATAAATACAAGTATGAGAGGAAAGTTTTTACCTTTTATTGCTTAAGACACTCATTGGAGAAACTTTGCAGTAAATATAGGAAACAAAAACAGAACTGCACATAAAAAAAAAAAACGAAAGAAAGAAAAAGGAAAAACATCACTCCTATTGCCACGGATAGTGCCATTCAAAACTGCACGCTCCCTTACCCAAACCAAACACTATTTCATCAAGCTCAGGAATAAAGAGAGATGAAAAAAGAAAGAAAAAAAAACAGCATCCCAAGTGTTACAAAACGATGAATTTAGTGACGCAGATGAGTCGCGGCAACAAGAGTCATTCATAAACACGAGGGTGATGAGATGAGGGGCGTGAGTGGCCAGGCGCGGCTCAGGTCACGCCAGGCAGGAAATGACGCCGGGCCAGGACAAGAGCGGCGCAGCGAGGCACAGGTACTCACCACAAGCATCTCGGAGGGCTCGAGGATGAGGCACTCGTTGTTCCGCCGCCCCCCGCCTCCCGAACGCTTCCCGAAGCTGCGAACAGAAAAACGAGGGTTAGGAATGCTGGCGGTATTATATGAACAGCAGCAACAACAACAGTATTAATAACAACAAAATATCTAAAGCAACAACAATAATAACATTTACTACTATTGTTATGTATTGGTATTGGTACAAGAACAATGACAGCATAAATAATATCACTGCAGCTGAATATTAAATGTAATAACAATACTAACATTACTATTATTGCTACGTAGTGTTTTCACCATGACAGTAATGACAACGTTAACATCACAACAACAAAATATACGTAAAATAATAACAATAATATCAAAAATTATCACGATTACAAAACATCATACACTACTACTACTACTATTACTACTACTACTACTACTACCACCACTACGATCATTATACCATGATTTCGATGTGGCTTCAAAACATACAAATTTGTGTACAGGTGGAAAAAAAGAAAAGAAAATTATGACAGAAAAGTCACAGATTTTGAAATTTTAAGCTGTTAGTCTGGAACTTGACCTCAGTGACACGTGGCTAGGTCAAGTTCAACACATGTTCTCACGTCAGCATCATCATCATCATCATTATCAGTAGCGGCAGCAGCAGACAGCCCCCCGTCAATACCACAGGTACAGCTCAGCGAGGAAAGAGAGAGGAAGCGGTGTCTTGGAAGAGGTTAGGAGGCAGTGTGTTGTGTGGCCTGCTGCTGCTGATGATGATGATGATTTTATCCTATCATACCATACTACGATTCTCTCTCTCTCTCTCTCTCTCTCTCTCTCTCTCTCTCTCTCTCTCTCTCTCTCTCTTTCTCTGATAACCTGATAAATTACCTCTGTGGTCTTTGAAAAATAGTTCTGTTTAAGAATACGGGCATCTCTCTCTCTCTCTCTCTCTCTCTCTCTCTCTCTCTCTCTCTCTCTCTCTCTCTCTCTCTCTCTCTCCCCGCAAACAACAGTGGGGTTAATTAAGGCCTGGCCGGCGCGCCTTGGTTCAGTGCGGAGTTTTGCCTGAGCCGCCGCCACTTCGGGGAGCCATCCACCTTAATGGCGCTGTAAACAAACCCAAGTGGCCGGAGTCAGCTATTTCAGGAGGCCCACAATGGCTCACCATTAGGCACAGCGACCCACGCACAATAAATCCTGCTAATTACATCCCCGCGCACTCACATTCGCTACCAGTTTCCACCCCCTCTCTCTCTCTCTCTCTCTCTCTCTCTCTCTCTCTCTCTCTCTCTCTCTCTCTCTCTCTCGTAATCAGAAACGCTTTGCTCTCTCACCACGCCTATTTTCAAATGCCACAGAGATGACTAACCGGGTTCTCACGAGTGTTTATCCTGTTGCTAACGTAGAAATACTTTTAATCTGTCACTAAAATCATAGAAACATCTTTAAATACCCGTTTCACTTCAACTACAAGCATTTTGAAAGTAATGGAGGTGCGGCCAAGCGTCTCAACATATGGGGCTCTCTCTGCAGGAACGCCCCAGACACGAGCGGGCGGCGGCCACGTCCATCCCAACACTTCGCTCCTCTCCGCTGCTCGGCGAGGCGTGTTTACTGTCTCCATCTCGATGCGGCGCCGGAACGCACACCCTCTCCACCCCGCTACTCCCACGTCTTCCCAGCGCCTCCTAGCCCCGCCCCGCCTCGCCTCGCTCGCTGAACCTTACGAGGACTCTTAATGGCAGTGTGCTTGACTAATACATTGCGGGGCGAGTGTGCACGACAGGCAGGTAAATGGGGAAAGTAAGATGGCATGAAGGCGTTTGGCCCCAGTTGCCTTACAGCCTGAGGGAGAATGGTGCGATAAAGCAGACGAGAGGGAGAAAGAGAAGGCGAGAGGAGAGAGGGTTGCATGGAGGGTAGCAAGGGAGGGCGGCGAGGCATATGGCCACTCCCACACCTCCCATTACTCCTCAGCCTCTCCCTTCCCCACTCCGGCATTCCTACGCCTATCACAAGTGGAAGGGCCTCCATAAACAACCCAACTCCTTCAGCATCCTCAGGGAGCTGTGAGGAGGAGGAGGAGGAGGAGGAGGAGGAGGAGGAGGAGGAGGAGGAGGAGGATTGAGGTAAACTTCAAAGGGACGAGAATTTGGGCCAAGCGGTACAAAGCAAGGCAGGGCAAGGCAAGTTAAGGCACGGTAAGTAAGACAGGGTAAGACAGGGTAAGGCAGAGCAAGGTAGGGTAAGATATGGCAAGACAGGACAAGGCGGGAGAAGACAAAGCAAGGCAAGGTAAGACAAGGCAGGGTAAGACAGGGCAAGACAAGGCAAGGCAATGGAGGGCAGCCAACGTACTGTAAGAGAGAGGAAGACAGGACAACACGAAGGCCAGCCGGGCATTCTAAGCCTTCAAATCTCAGGAAAACACAACACCCTTACGAAGAAAAAAAAAAAAAAAAAAAAAAAAAAAATGGATTAAAAAAAATAATAATAATTCCTTTAATTCAGATGACAGAAAAAAAAAAAACACCAACAAACCAAACCAAACAAAAATAAACAAATAAACCAATGGAAATAGAAAACAAAGAATAGGTAACGTGCATGCATATAGAGAAAATAACAAAAATTCCTCTTTACTGCAGCTTTTTTTTTCCAGGCATTTTTTTCGACCCAAGCTCCTTCCCTCCCCTCTCCACGAACTGTTTACACTAACTTGGCCAAACAAAGTCCCACTAAAATGACACCGCACACGCCGGCTGTTTGCTTTGAT
>NC_087166.1:23623765-23631265 GCF_035594125.1 Scylla paramamosain | reverse complement strand
AGTTTTTCTAGTCTATTATCACCCTAAGGCAACTCTCCACGTCCATCTGCATAATTCCAGGGCTTCTTTCCAGCCTATAACCATGTCTTAACACACGTCCCTGGCCCTTTATAATTCCAGTACTGTTTTTTTTTTTTTTCCAGCTACTACTACCATGCATCAGTACCGTACCCTTGTCCTAACACACGCACACATACATACATACATACACACACTGGAATACTCAGACATCTTTACAATAATTCTAGCACTACTTTTTTTTTTTCCAGTTTCAACCGTTTCTTGCCTCTTCCAGTACCATTCTCCAAACACATTTACTTTCAAACACACACACACACAAACACACACAAACACTGGAATACTCAGACTACTCCCACACCCCATCCCTCCCAGCCACTGTAATGCCTCACACGCCCCTCGTCGCCCATCCTCATAATCCTCACAGGCTTTCAAAGGGAGTGAATGGGCGGCGGTCTCAATGGCTTCCCCCGCCCACGCCTTCCTTGAGAGACCCTTTTGCGCTGAAGACCCGCCATCCTTTTCTCCTCCTCCTCCTCTTCCTCCTCGTCTTATTATTATTTTTCCTCTTCCTCCTCGTCTTTTTTTTTGTTCCTGTTCTTCTTATTCTTTCTCCTCCTTATTTCTCCTCGTCCTCTTCCTTCTTCTTGTCTTCTTGTTCTTGTTCTTATTGCTGTTTTTTTCTTATTATTATTACTGTTACTATTTCTCCTCTTTCTTTTCTTCTTCCTGCTCCTCCTCCTCCTCCTCTTCTTCTGTTTATTCTGCCTCCTCCTGGTCCTCCTCGTTTTCTTATCCTTGTTTTTCTTATCGTCATTATTTGTTGTTGTTGTTTTTGTTGTAGTTGTTGTTGTTGTTGTTCCTCCTCCTCGTCTTGTTGTCGTCGTTTTTGTTGTTGTTGTTGTTGTTGTTCTTCTACGTCTTCCCCCCTCCCCGCAAGTTCCCAACACAACCTCATCAACGAGTTTATTCTCCGAAGTATTTATTTTCAATGCATTCTTGGAGTTTCCGAATTCTTGACTTTTCTTGGAATCTTCCCTTCAATTTTTCCTCGGTGAAGTTTTTTTTTTTCAATAATTCGTTTTTTTCGTGTTTGTTGTTTTCTTTCAATAATACTTTTTTCTTTCAATTTTTCTTATTTTCAATTTGACTTTTTTTTCGAATATCAGTTTTGTTTTTAAAGATCAGTCTTTCGTTATTTTTACTATTTATTTTTCTTAAGGTTTGTTCAATCGTATATTTTTTTCCCCTGATCCTCATCTTCAATCCATTTTCTTATATCTCAATTTAATATTTTTCTTATAAATATGATTCTCTCTCTCTCTCTCTCTCTCTCTCTCTCTCTCTCTCTCTCTCTCTCTCTCTCTCTCTCTCTCTCTCTCTCTCTCTCTCTCTCTTCGTCCCCACTTCCTTCCTTCTGTTACCCTTTCTTTGTCCATCTCTCCCGGGCCCCACTTATCACTCCCGTCCCCACCTCTTTGTCCTCTCTCTCTCTCTCTCTCTCTCTCTCTCTCTCTCTCTCTCTCTCTCTCTCTCTCTCTCTCTCTCTCTCTCTCTATATATATATATATAGGCATACTTATGTGGTGCTTCACATTAATACTACTTTGTCAATGCTTTACATAAAAAGTACTTTACTAATGGCTCTTTACCTAACAACTTTATAAACTTTATGGTGAAACTTTACGTCTCTAAAGTTCCTTTTATCCAAGGTATTTTATATAACTAAACACTGATGGTGCAGTACTTTATAGATGCAGTTAGTTCGTGGTTGAGTACTTAAGAAATTTCCACGGTACGAAAATATATATAAAAAAAGGACGTTATCTTTTTTTATAAGGCCAATGTATGATGTGGTAACACTTAAAGTAAAAATGAAGTTTTTTGCTCAATAATTCAAGATACGTACGCAAATCTTGACGACACCAGGGAAAGATTACAAATAAATAGTTTTTTTTTTCAATAACTATTAAAGTATACACGAATTTTGGAGGCACCAGTAAAAAAAAAAAAAAAAAAAAAAAAAAAAAAACGAATAATTTTTCCAATAACTACTAAAGATACACAAAGTTTTGAAGATACCAATGAACAATTGAAAATAAATAACTTTTTTTTTCAGTATTAAAAGATATCCAAATTTTGAACACAGCCGTGAAAAGTTTGAAAAAATTAAATATTCCTTCACCTCTACGGTACTTTTGTCACAGTACTTTGAGAACCAAATCTTCCGGAGTGAAGTCTGCGCGCTGAATTAATTCCTGTCTTTCATTTCTCTGACAAGGGATGAAATTTTCTTAATGGGTTTTCTGTTCAGAGTATGACAATGAGGAGGAGGAGGAGGAGGAGGAGGAGGAGGAAAGGAGAAAGGAGAAATAAAAAAATTATATTAAGATGGAGAAAAAAGAGGAGGAGGAGGAGGAGGAGGAGGAGGAAAGAAGAGAAAGGAGAAAGAAAAAATATTAAGATAAAGAAAAGGAGGAGGAGGAGGAGGAGGAGGAGGAGGAGGAGGAGGAGGAGAAGAAGAAGAAGAAGAAGAAGAAGAAGAAGAAGAAGAAGAAGAAGAAGAAGAAGAAGAAGAAGAAGAAGAAGAAGAAGAAGAAGAAGAAGAAGAAGAAGAAGAAGAAGAAGAAGAAGAAGAAGAAGAAGAAGAAGAAGAAGAAGAAGAAAACCACAACAACCACCACCACCACCACCACCACCACCACCACCACCAATAACAACAACAACTACAACAACAACCACAACAGAAAAGAAAGAAAAAAAAAGGAGGGAGGGAAGGAAGACGAAGAGGAGGAGGAGGAGGAGGAGGAGGAGGAGGAGGAGGAGGAGGAGGAGGAGGAGGAGGAGGAGGAGGAGGAGGAGGGTTTGGCGTCTTCCATCTCCCCACCACCTCTGTTATCTGTTAGCCTTGTCTTTTCTTCTCTCCTCTCATAGTTTCCCTTTCTCATCTTCCCCCTTTTAATTTTCCATCTGATTTCCTCTTCTCTCTTTTTTTTCATTTCGTATTTTCTGTTTCTCTTTTCGTGTATTTTTAGTTTTTGTTTTATTGTCTTCCTGTTTGACTTGTTCTTCCTTCCTTTCTTCATTTTTCTCTCCCTCATTTTGTTCCTTTCTTCCTTCTTCCATATTTTATTTTTGTTTTATCTTTTTTTCTTATCTGATTTTGTTCCGGTTTCTCTTTCTCTTTTGTTATCTTTATTACTATTCACTGTCTTCGTATCTCGTATTTCTCTCTTTTCCACTTTTTATCTTTTTTTCATTTTATTTGTCCGTTCGTCATTCGTTTTCCTTTTTATTTTTTCTTTCCTGGCCGTTTGCATTCTCTTCTTCTTTCTCTCTTTTGTGGATTTCTTCACTTTAATATAATTCTATAATTTTAGTAAGTCCTATTTTCTTCTCAAATTCTGTTTTCCTTTGTGGTCTTTCTCTCCTCTTTCTTCTTAATTCCTCTTTCGTATTTGTTTCACTTCTCATTTTCTCTTTTCCTTCTTTGCATTTCTTAATTATAACCTTGTTTTTACTTTTTGCTTGCTTCGTTTTTGGCTTCTTTCACTATCTTCTTTCTTTATTCCTACTTCTCCTTCCTTTCATTCTCTTCTTTCTATTACGCTTTCATCATCTTTTCTTCCGCTTCCTATCTTTTTGGTCATCATCTCCTTTTATGTCTTCATCTTATTTTCTGTTGATTATCTCCTGCAAGTCTTCTTAATATAATTTTCTTCTTATTTCCTCTTCCATTCTGTAATATTTCTCCCTATTTCTTACCCATTGATTTATTTTCTTTCTTTCTTCCTTTTACCATTTCTCCTTTTCATTTTTTATCTCTTCGTTTCATAATTTCTTTTGGTCCTCTTCTTCCTCCTTTTGTTCCATCATCTTCCTCTCCATTTCTTATCCATTCATTCGTTTCCTCTCGTTCTTCCTTTACCATTTATTTTCTTTCCTTCTTTCACCTTCTCGTCTCTTCAGATCTCACTCATAATCTCTTTTGCTCTTCTTCTATCTCTTACATTCATTTATCTTCTTCCTCTCCTTTCCTTCCTTGTTTTCTCGCTTCCTCAGCATAATCTGATTAGAAGCCGAAAGGTC
This sequence comes from Scylla paramamosain, assembly GCF_035594125.1. NCBI lineage: Eukaryota > Metazoa > Arthropoda > Malacostraca > Decapoda > Portunidae > Scylla > Scylla paramamosain. The sequence continues at coordinate 23,627,158 of NC_087166.1, read as the reverse complement.
GTGTGTGTGTGTGTGTGTGTGTGTGTGTGTGTGTGTGTGTGTGTGTGTGTGTGTGTGTGTGTGTGTGTGTGTGTGTGTGTGTGTGTGTGTGTGTATGTGTGTGTGTTCTTCATTCAATTCAAATTTCTTTATTTCTTCATAAGTTTCTGCCTCGATTTCCTCCATTTCCTTTTGTTTTACTTTCATCATTTCCAATATCCTTTGTTCTAGACTGTTGACCTCATTCTCTCTCTCTCTCTCTCTCTCTCTCTCTCTCTCTCTCTCTCTCTCTCTCTCGGTAACCAGTAAGAGAGGAATGTTGGTAAAAGTTTTCTTCACAATCTTAGACTTTTCAACGAGATCCACGAGTTCCTTCCTTAGTTATCCCACAGTCACGCCCTGCTGTACCCACGCTCACACCCACACACATCCACACCCACAGCAGCCTTCCTCCCCACTCCAGCACTTGCTCTGACCTACAATCTTCCAGCCACAGCCACGAGACGCACTCATAAGTCACGCCAGACCAGTACCTCTAGCCAACACAAAGAGATCGCCACACCCACTCGATCCAGCCGCAACAAGACAAGGGTGGGAGGGTGTCTCCCGCGCGTCTTTGCCCGCAGTACTTCCTTGGTCCGTGTCGTCGTGTTGTTCAACGTTTGGATCTCTGAACATGACTGTTTTTCAAAGGCTACTGAGATGGTTAGTCCTGTTCTTATGGGTGTTTTTCCCTAGTGATGATGCAGAGTTTAAACATTTTCTTTGTCGCATCGGGGGGTATTTTCAAAGGCCAATGGGATGATTAGTCCTGTTCTTGTATTTCTTTCCCAGTGGTGATATAGTTCTTGTTAAAATATCACTAAATTCCTAAAAATTCATATGACGCCATCAAAGGCTATTACAAATTGTTGAAATAAGAAATTGAAACATTTGAATATAGGCCTAGTCATAATGTCTCTTTCTACACTTCAATCATCCCTCAGACACTCCAGCAATACCCCACACTACGCAGCCACGCCAGGACAAACACCCCAACCTTGTGATAGGAAGGCTGGATATCTCACTAGCTTTCGCATCTGTGCTCATCGCCATCCACCCACAGGCGATCCCACACCACAGCTCTCGGTCCCTCAGTCAATAAGACACAGCATCACCAATCCATCAAAGCGACGTCTTCAAAACAACCGTGGTAGTAAACAGGTCTAATACCCTATTAAGATTCTCCTGGTGCCTTCCTGATGTTGGTGAGACACACACAGCTACTTTCGCTTCAATGTCTCTTCACTAAGTCATTCTTTAGAACCATATTCTGAAACACTTCTGCGCCACATCTATACTACAAACAAAAGGCTCAGGTTGAAATAACATTTTTTTTTTAAATGTTTCTATGGTTCAAGTGAGAGATTAACAAGATTTCTGCATTATTAACAGATGAAACATCACTGAGAACCCAGCTAATCATTTCCGTGGCCTTTGGAAACAGTCGCCATGAGAGAGCAAATCGTTTCTGAATACGGAACTTCGTGCCATCCAATTCTTCAGTATGTCATCCTTCCTTCTCCTACTCCTCGTTTAATCAGTTACTCACATCATCTTCACCTCGTCGTCCTTTCATTCTGTCATCCTTCATTTTCATCCACTCCTTGTCATCCTCAACCCTAGTACTCTTTCAGTAAGTCACCCTTCACTCTTATTTTTCGATCAGTAGTCAAGTCATCCTTACTTTGACACTCTTTCAGTTTGTCATACTTAATCTAGATCTTTTCTTCATCCTCACATCTACATCCATCACTCTCCAGTCCTGCCCAATACCTTCCCTTCATTTTTACCACAGCTTCATCATTCCCTGTCAGTAAACGTCCTTCCATCATACGTGCTGCTTCTCCTTCACTCACGCCACCACCTCTCGCCTTGCTGTTGCCTCCCTGGTGCTGATGAGTGTTGTGTTAGTCTCTGTAATGGTAGCGGTGTATCAAGGTGTTTGGTTCAGTTAATGACAGGTTTTCTTCAGGGATAGTTCTGGGTCTCGTAGTTTGTCTTGCTTTCCACAAATCTTACATATGAGGTTGGATTTGTCTATTTTCTTTTCACTGGTTGGATTGAATAATGGTACTTTTTTCAACGTTGTGTCCTCATCTATTTTATTATCTGTAGTTTGTCTTGTCTTCCACGAGTCCTACACCAGAGAGAGTTTAGGTTTCCCTGTTTCCTTTATACTAGATGGGCTGAACAATAGTATTTTTCAATGTTGCGTCTTCCTCTTTTCAATTATTATTTTTTTTCACATCCCTTTATCATATATATCATGCTACATCATAAGCTTGCAGCCTATCCCACCACTGCCACCATATGTAATGCCATCCTAGCTGCTGCCACCATATATAAAATCTCACCCCATGCCACCACTATACTGCCCGCCCTTGTGCCTACTAACAGAAAACAACATTACATCACTCCAGTCCAGACTCCCATCGATCCGCGTCACAATAAACTGTAGTAACTTAAGAGAAGAAAGGAAACAACATTGTCGTCACCACCACTACCACCACCACCACCACTGCCACCACAGCGACCCGAAACTTGCGTGGCATCATCATCAAAAATTCCCAACAAAATATAAAACTTTTCCATCTGCAACTGAATCTGACAGTAACAACATCTTCGACTTCTCTCCCTTGCATCTTTCCTCCTTCTCCTCCTCCTCCTCCTCCACTACCGACAACAACAACAACAACTTCCACTGACTCTCTCTCTTCTTCAACCGAGATCGCCCACCCTCGAGGCCGATCCTTTTTCCTCTTCCCTTTAAAAGATTCCTCCTCCATCAATCAGGTTTTAATTCCCTTGATTCGAGGGAAGAAAAATACTTTATATGGGAAAAGAGAATTAATTGCTCTTAAAAAGGAAGGGAGGTGAGAAGAAGTGTTTTGAAGGGGTAAGAGAGAGAGAGAGAGAGAGAGAGAGAGAGAGAGAGAGAGAGAGAGAGAGAGAGAGAGAGAGAGAGAGAGAGAGAGAGAGAGAGAGAGAGAGAGGTGGTACGAGTGACGAGTCTGCCATTTAAGACGAAAAGTTTCAACATTAAGCAAGATTACCTCATTTAGTGGCAAGGAAAACAACAGCACACACACACACACACACACACACACACACACACACACACACACACACACACACACACACACACACACACACACACACACGTATACGACGAACAAAACAAAACGGTCATTATCAAACATTGGTGGCAACGGTGGGATACCTCTCTCTCTCTCTCTCTCTCTCTCTCTCTCTCTCTCTCTCTCTCTCTCTCTCTCTCTCTCTCTCTCTCTCTCTCTCTCTCACGCACAAAGGCGGCCACAGCTACTCATTAACCTACAGAGGAAGCGACAGCAGGAGTCCCATTAGGGCAAA
>NC_087166.1:23616265-23621265 GCF_035594125.1 Scylla paramamosain | reverse complement strand
TATAGGCGGTGTGTGGTGTGATGTAACGCTGCGTGAAGAACATGATGTGGCGTGCGATGAGAGAATATGGCAAGGTGCGTCTTGTGAAGGTGTGGCGTGGAATGAAATGAAATGGAATGGCGTGTCTTGCAGTGAGTTTTCGTGGTGTGGCGTGGAATGGGAAGGCGTGGCGTGTGATGTCTAAGAGCACTGCGTTGAAAAGCACTGGACAGAACAGCATGGCGTGGGAAGTCCTATCGCAGTATTAAGTTCTACGGCATGGAATGGAAGGACTTGGCGTGGAACGGGAAGGAGTCGCGTGGAATGGGAAGGCGTGGTGTGGAATGTCTAACAGTACAGCGTTATGAGGCGTGGATTAAAATAGCAACGTGGAATGACTTGTGGTGGCGTGCTGTTGAGTTGCAGGTGCAGGTAGTGGCGGTACAGCGTTGAGTTCAGGAGTAGACAGTGGAATACAGCGTTGAGTTTAGGTACAGCCAATGGAATACAGTGTCGAGTTTAAGTAGTCAGTGGAAATACAGCGTCGTACCTAGCCAAGCCAAGCCAAGCCAAGCCAAGCCAAGCCAAGCCATGTATCCTGCCGCGTCCTGCCCTGTCGTGTCGTGTGGCGCAGGTGAGGCTCAGATACTCAGATCCTCGTCCCTCATCGACACTGGCTCTCACTCGCCCATCAGCCCACACGTCACGCCGCGGCTAACGAGAGGCGGCTCACCATTACACGCTGAAGGGGTGACTGACGCGCCGCAGGCCTTCATCCTTCACCCTTCATCCGTCAGTCCATCAACGCAGGCAGAGAGGCGCAATGTTCAGTTCAACGCAGTATTTTTTCCATGATTTTTTTTCTCTCTCTATTTCTCTTTGCGTGGTATTTTGAAGCGGCTAGGACTCTAATTAAGACTATTTCCAAAGGCCGCCGAGGTTATTAGTCGGTTTTTTTTCCTATTTGCATTTTTCTCCAATTGTGATGTGGAAACTGACTAGAATCATGAAAAAAAAACTCCTTTGAAAATCACAATGACTTCCGCTACATCCTGTAAAAAAACTCGCTAAAATTATGACATTTCTTGACAATCAGATAACTTCCACCATAACCCGGCAAACTTTCGCTAGAGCCCCACCAAAAAAGTTCCCTTGAAAGTCCTGATAACTTCTATTACACCCTATATAAACTCACTGGAATCATGAACAAGCTCGGAAGATTTCAACATTATTAACAAGGAAACACTCTTGAGGACTACGCTAATCGCCTCTGTGGTCTTTGAAAGTAGTCGTGGTGAGAGAGCAAAGGGTTTCAGAATACGACTCTCAGAGGGAAGGACGCTGCCGGACTGCCTCCCGTGAATCCAAGGTACAGTACAAGAAGGAGACCCGCAACACGACAACAGAGCAATTTCCATCTCGCTCGTCCCTTACCACAAGACCTCCTGGTACAGCTGCTGCCACTGGGGAGGAGGAGAGGAGGAGGAGGAGGAGGTGACGGAGAAATATCATAAAACCCAGAATCAAAACAAGTGGGAGGGTGAAAAAAAGACGGATAATAAAGAAGGCGAAGAAAAGAAAAGAAAAAAAAGCGCAAAAGCAACAATGAAAAATGAAGAACAGGAGGAAGAGGAGGAAGAGAATAATACCAAATTAAACAGAAGAATACTCAAACAGCAGCAGACCTTTAGTCCATCACATGGCTGCTTGGACACCAACTAACAAAATCATTCACTCCCTCACAAATAAACTTAAAACACACACACACACACACACACACACACACACACACACACACACACACACACACACAACAGTAAAGCGGAAAACAGAATAGCACAGCAGGAAAAATAAAAGAGCGTGGGACGAAAAAAGAAGAGGAAGAACAGAAAAAAAAGTGTGGAGGAAAGGTCGAGAAGAAAAAGAAGAAGAAGAAGAAGAAGAAGAAGAAGAAGAAGAAGAAGAAGAAGAAGAAGAAGAAGAAGAAGAAGAAGAAGAAGAAGAAGAAGAAGAAGAAGAAGAAGAAGAAGAAGAAGAAGAAGAAGAAGAAGAAGAAGAAGAAGAAGAAGAAGAAGAAGAAGAAGAAAGATACAGCAGAAACGAGAATAACAAACAAAATGTAAGACGAAGGAAAAGAGGAAAAGGAAGAGGAGACGAACGAGAGAAAAAAAAAGAGTACGGAGAAAAGTCGAGAAGAACCAAAAGAAGAAATAAAAGACAATACAATACAGCATAAAAAAAATGACGGCGGAGGAAACAGAAAAAGAAAACGGAGAAGAAAAAGAGAGAGTAGGGAAGGTGGAAGGCTTGGCACTAACAGGCACAAAAGAAAATCCTCAAATAGCTCCCGTCACGGCCTTAAGGTCTATGATGACGGCTACTAATGTTATTTAAACGACTCTCAAACAGATTCCTGGCCGGGCCCTGATGGTGGCGCCCCCGAGACACGCAGAGGACGGCCCCTAATGCCCTGATGTCCGCCCGTGACCCTAAGAGCCACACACACACACACACACACACACACACACACACACACACACACACACACACACACACACACACACACACACAGGAACCTCATCTCATTTCCTACAGGCTTTTATTTCCCTCCTCCTCTTCTTCTTCTTCTTCTTCTTCTTCTTCTTCTTCTTCTTCTTCTTCTTCTTCTTCTTCTTCTTCTTCTTCTTCTTCTTCTCCTCCTCCTCCTCCTCCCTCATATCCTCTTTCACCAGTTACAGCTGGTTCTCCCTCTTGTTCTTCGTTCCTCCTCCTCCTCTTCCTCCTCCTCCTCTTTTTGTTTTTATTTCCAATCTTCGTCATCTCTTAGAGGCTTCTCCTCCTCTCTCCCTCCTCCTCTTGCTCCTCTTCCTCCCCCTCCTCCTTCTCCTTCTCCTCCATCCAGGCGTACGGTGTGGCCTTAACAAGCTCCTTTTGGGTCTCATTAAGCCCGTCACCACCAGCCCTCACGGTGGTGGTGGTGGTGGTGGTGGTGGTGGTGGTGGTAAGTGCGAAACAGAAATAAGGGAAGGAATAAATAAACGAATGCGTGACGAAAGGAAAGTCGAATCGGTGAGTGCAACTTATTTCGAGAGAGAGAGAGAGAGAGAGAGAGAGAGAGAGAGAGAGAGAGAGAGAGAGAGAGAGAGAGAGAGAGAGAGAGAGAGAGAGAGAGAGAGAGAGAATGAAGCAACACTAGTAAGCACGTGGGATCATGCAATAAACTGACACCTACACTATTCTACCGACCTTGGCAGAGAGAGAGAGAGAGAGAGAGAGAGAGAGAGAGAGAGAGAGAGAGAGAGAGAGAGAGAGAGAGAGAGAGAGAGAGAGAGAGAGAGAGAGAGAGAGAGAGAGAGCGCCCAACACACACACACAAGGCAATAGCCACAACAACAAATAAAACACCAATACATCACACGATTCTTCTTCATAAACAATATTAACGCTCTATATATCACGAGACACATCCTTCGCGGGGAGGGAGGGAGAGATGGGGCAGGGCGGGGAAGAGACACGTAAATCCTCAAGTTCCAGGGGGTTTTGGGAGTCTGGAGGGGCTGGAAGGGGCTGGGCGCGACTGGACGGGGCTAGACAAGAGCTGGGTGGGGTTCCGAAAGGCAGCAAGCGGGAACTACTGTGTTTTTGTTTGATTCTGTCAACTTTCGGTTCATCAGTGGTTCGTGTTCATTTTCCATTGTTAAATTAAATTGCATGGGTCTTGTAACGCTTCTTGTTCTTGAAGAGGAAGGGAAAAGATGAGGGAGAGAAGGGGTGAGGGAGGAGACAGTGTTAAATTGCATGGACGTTGTAATGTTCTTGTTTGGGGAAAGTGAGAAGAAGAGGGATGAGAGGAGAGGTGGATGGGCTAAGAGGTGATATATTGAAAGGGAATGACAGATGTACTGACACAATGCAGGAATGAGAGAGTGAAGGGTGAGACGAGAGCGAGAGCGAGAGAGAGAGAGAGAGAGAGAGAGAGAGAGAGAGAGAGAGAGAGAGAGAGAGAGAGAATGAAAGGTGTAATGAAGGAACGTATCAATAAGAATGCAAGAAAGAAGACGATGGGTTAGACAAGGGAAGGAAAGAATGCATAAAAGGAAAGACAGACTGAATACGTATATTAATGAATGAAGGAAGAAAGGAAGGGAAAAAAAAGAATGACATTGTTTAGAAGAAAATCTGGCAAAGCAAGTATAAAGAAAGGAACAGACAAAATAAAAAGAAAGAGATAAATGAAGGAATTGAAAATAAGAAAAAAAAACGAAAAAAATAAGGAAGCAAGGTGGAGAGTAAAAAGAAAATATAGAAAAAAACAATAAAAAAACAGGAAATCAAAGGTAAAAACACGCCTAAAAATACAAAAATCTAGTTTAAGTATGCCATATGTAGAACCAAACACAAACACTTTGGAATTAAACACTGCAATACAATGCCACACCCTCACTCTCGCTGGCCACACCCTTGCTACTGTGGAAGGAGGGAGAGAGAGGGAGAGAGAAGGGAGAGAGAGAAAGGAGAGCAAGGAGGATGATATGCGAGAAAACCCTGAGGAGAGGGGAGAGGGAGAAGAGGGAAAGGGAGAGAAGGAAGAGTAGATAAGGTAGCGAAGGGAGAAAGGAGGGCGTGATGTAAGAAAGAGATACGAGTGAAAGGGAGAATAAAGTAAAATGAAGCTGGCATGAGAGGAAGAAGGAAATGAAGAGCAAAAGAAGGGAGAATGAAGAATGAGTGGGTGATGGGAGAGAGGGAGGAAGGGAAGGAGATGAAAGGATAGGGAAGAAAAAAAAGTGTGTTAATGACAGTGTGGGTTGTGTGGGTGAGTGAGTGGATGAGTGAATGAAAGAATGAGTGAGGAAGTGAATGAATGACTGAATGAATGAGTGAATAAGTGAGGGAACAAGTACGAAAAAGACTGACTGAAAGTGAGTGAATATGAATGAGTAAGTGAGTAAATGAGTGAGTGAACCAGAGAGACAATGAGTGAACAAGAAAGTGACTGACTGACAAAATAACTGACTGAC
>NC_087166.1:23606265-23608765 GCF_035594125.1 Scylla paramamosain | reverse complement strand
GAGGAGGAGGAGGACAATGAAAGAGGGTAAAGGAGATAGATGATGAAAAGAGGATAGATGAAGAGAGGAGGAGGAGGAGGAGGAGGAGGAGGAGGAGGAGGAGGAGGAGGAGGAGGAGGAGGAGGATGGAAAGGAAATTGACAAATAAAAAAGAAGAAATGCGGAAAGAAGTGAAACAGAATCAATGTAACAAACAAGACGAACAAAGAAAGTGAGGAGTGAGCGTGATGAAGATGGAGGAGGAGAGGAAGTGAGGAGGAGAGAAGGAGGCTGTTAATAAAGGAGGGAGAGTGAGGGAGCTGGGCGTGAGGTGAGGGTCAGTGGGTTGTGGGGAGTGGGGAAGGGAGGGGGAGGGGAGGAGACACAGGGCACTGGTTCATGAGGACTTACTTGGGGAGAGAGAGGGAGAGGGAAGTAGTGAGAAAAAAGTGTTACGAAACGTGTTATGTAGCGGAGGGAGAGGCGTAGGAGAGGAAGGCTGGCGGGGGAGTAGCGAGGATGAGGGCCGGGCGAGGCGAGGGTAGGGGACGCATCACAGGAGTTAAGGTAAGACAAACACAGGCTGGACACAGGAGCGGCAGGTGCAGGGCAGGGTGGGGAAAGGCAGCCTGCATACACACACACACACACACACACACACACACACACACACACACACACACACACACACACACACACACACACACACACACACACACACACACACACAGGCAAGCAGGCCAGGGCAGCAGCCTGCACACAGACAGGACACAGGACAACACACAGGCAGGCCAAGGCAGCAGCCTTCACACACACAGGACACAGGACAACACACAGGCTGGCCAGGGCAGCAGCCTTCACACACACAGGACACAGGACAACACACAGGCTGGCCAGGGCAGCAGCCTGCACACACACAGGACACAGGACAACACACAGGCGGGCCAAGGCAGCAGCCTGCACACACACAGGACACAGGACAACACACAGGCAGGCCAAGGCAGCAGCCTGCACACACACAGGACACAGGACAACACACAGGCTGGCCAGGGCAGCAGCCTGCACACAGACAGGACACAGGACAACACACAGGCAGGCCAGGGCAGCAGCCTGCACACAGACAGGTCAGGGCAGCAGCCTTCACACAGACAGGACACATGACAACACATAGGCAGGCCAGGGCAGCAGCCTGCACACACACAGGACACAGGACAACACACAGACAAGCCAGGGCAGCAGCCTGTACACACACAGGACAACACACAGGCAAGCCAGGGCAGCAGGCAGGATGCACACGTGACGCGGGCCGCAGCGGGGCGGCGGCCTACCATGACGAGAGCTTCCTGGAGCAGGGCGGCGTGTCGGGAGCGGCGGCGGGGTCTGGCGGCGTGGTGCGGGAGTCACTGAGGCGCCGCTCACGGTGCGAGTTCCACCGCTTGAGGATGGTGCTCACCCGCAGGGACGGGTCAGACCCCACGCCGGGCGCGACGGGCGTACCGGGCGTGGGGGGAGTGGAGGGAGTGGTGCCCACGCTAGCACCAGGCACCAGGAGGGACACCCCGGACCCCGCAGACTGGGACGCCGCCCCCAATACCTCGGTGTGGGAGTTTTCCTTAATGCTTAGGCGGCGGACCCGGGGCGGGTGGGAGGCGGCGGCCATCAGGTCCCCCTCGCCGCGCGGAGGTCGCGTCCGGAGCGCCGTGCATGAGTTGCGGCGCCGCAGGCGATGCCCGCCACTGTACTTCATCATCTTGCCGACTCACCCAGACCGCGGCCGCCTCTCTGGCCATCTAAAATGCTTCCCGCTCACTCGAGTCACTAGCAGTGCCGCGCCCGCAGGCTTAACTGGACGTTCGCTGAACGGCACTGGTATCCTGGCCAGGCATTGTGGGGCGGCTGACACTGTGCGGGCGGGCGACACATGGGAGGCGCTGACCGGCTGCCACGCCTCGGCTCACCTGACGCGGCTGGCGGAGCGGAAGCCGGCGAGGCGTGGCAGTCAGGGCGTCGCTGGTCTCTGACACAAATGTGGGCACACCATAGTGGGCGGCGGTCACCTCACCAGCTACCCAGATCCTCCAGCCGCGGCGGCACCACGCCTCGCCTCACGCCACACCTACGTCCTGCCACAAGCCACGCTGCGGGCTCACGCGCGTATCACCTTTCCTACACAACATCCGCCGTGGCAGATGGCAGCGGCAGCGGCAGCAGCAGCAAGTCACAACAAGGTGGTCACTTGGTTCAGCACTGCGCCGCAGCACTGAGGGGGGTGGGGGCTGTGGCGGCGCCGGGGGAGCAAGACTTGATGAGCAGCTGCTGTGAGCGAACAAATTACTATAAATAACTAAACAGCTTTTCTTCACGGGAAAAGTATAGGTTATGGGAAACCAATAACGTTGCGAGACAGCGGGAAACCAGGCAGTGATACGCGTCCCGAGAGTGTTGTGGGGGGCAGGGGGCGACCCGCGCTCCGCCCTGCCCAGGCACGCCCACCCTGCCCCGCCCCAACCAGGATGTTCAC
>NC_087166.1:23596265-23601265 GCF_035594125.1 Scylla paramamosain | reverse complement strand
ACCTGACTTAACCATACTGTTCCTCCTCCGCCAACCGCCCCACCTTCTCCCCCTCCCACCACACACACAATCACAGTACCTCATTACTAGACACAGCCTCCCTGGAAGTGGTGTTCACAATCCTTGACATCACCATCCCGTCCCTCCTTCACCCCACCCACCCACGCATTACACACGCGCACACACAGAGACAGCACCCCGTCCCCCCTTCCCCCCGAACACACACACACAAAACTCGCCAAACAATTACTTCTGGAATTGGAAAATTTCATTCCTTTTTCGGTATTAGCCGCTCGCTCGCTCGCCTCGAAAAATGGCAAATTACCTCCCGAGGGAATGATTCACTCAAAAGTTGGGAGGCGAGGCCATCACGGGGAAGTGTTGTCAATGCCTCGCACGCCGCGCCAGATGCTCCCCGCGAGGCACGCATCTCGCGGCGCGACACCTGCCCATTACCTGTCTCATTACGCTGCTTACTCGCGGGGCTTCGGGACGCAAGGTGACGTAAAATAGTCTTCAAAAATAAGGCAGGCGCGGCTAAATATAACACAGCAAATGTCGCAGGGAGGCTCACAGGCTCACTCCTGCCACTCGATGCTTCTCGAGTGGTTTTCCTTGATATTCTGACGTCTTTTTCTCCTCGCGTGTTTTGACGTGATGGTCCTGAGTGAGGCGAAGGACAGATCAGCCAAGGGTACTACTAATGACGCTAACCCATCACTCACTCACTCAGGAAGAACAAATAGCATGTTTGTACTTTCTTTGACTTTTTTTTTGGGGGGATGCGACAAGTTGAGCGAACTTTTTTTTTTCATAATTTTAGCGCAGTTGTCCAATCTTCTTAGTACGGAAAAAAAAAGCCACTCACTCATTCAGGAAGAACAAACGGCACTCTGACTTTTTTAGAATGCGGTAATTTTTTTTTTTTTCAATTTCTAGTGTACTTGTCCAATCTTCTTACCATGCAAAATACAAATACGAGTCTGCCTGTCACTCACACTCACTCACTCACACACACACACACACACACACACACACTTATGGGAAGAACAAATGGCACTTTTTATAATCTGACTTGGGAGTGAGAATTTGAACCATTTTTTTCTTCCTTTCTAAATTTCAGTGCACTTGTCCAGTCTTAGTGCACACAACATAATTAAAGCGTTAGCCATTACGAGTCTTCCCGCCACCTACTCATTCACAGGAAGAACAAACAGCACTTGCTTTAAACTTTATGGGAACGACAAGTTGAGCTTTTCTTTTCCATTTTTTTTCGAATTTTAACTGTACTTGTCCAATCTTAGTACGCAAAACAAGAAAGACTATTGGCCGCAACAAGTTAGCTACCATTCCTTCACCGCCTCACTCCCTCGCAAGGCCACAGGGGCATCACAACACCACGACGCAGCAGCACGGCACGGGACGCGACGCACCACAGATCGTCTTTAAAGCGACGGTAATATTCACACACACAACACTACACTGCCGCTCGAGCCTTCCCGGACAGCGCCAGGCTTCTCCTCCTCCTCCTTCACCACCTCGACACCTTCACACCGCTCCAGGAGACACTAATTTACAGGTATATATACGCAGACACGAGCACATGTTTACAGTAGCGCCTCGTCAACACACCAAGTATCAAGGCGAGCAGCGTGCACACCTGTTGCGGAGGCGCCTCTTCACTCACCCCTCACTGTAAATCTTCACCTCACTCACACACTCACTCTAGAGGCTCGACAGGAACTCATTAGCCCCCTCCTCCTCCTGACACACTTCCCGTCACAAGTTCACACGCGCGTTACCCTTCTTCCTGTCAACATACCCGGCATATGGGAAGGTTACCGGGTCAACAACACTAATTTTCTACCCTTGATCGTCATTTCCAAGGTATCTGAGGCTGTATTCCCAGCATTCACTACCTCGAATAAGATGTGAGGTGTTCGCGTGACCTCAGGAAGACGCCGCGAGGAAGGGAGCGATGCGGAGTGCGGTGGCGCGGGACAGGGACACCGGGGCACCTCTCCTTGGCACTGAGCAAAGACTGAGGCCCAGCGCAGCGAGTGCCGCCCTCAGCCCGCCCAACGCCGCTCCCCCACACCGCCCCCTCCCGCACCAGCGCACATCACCGCCACCTTACTACACGCGCACATACACACATACACACACACGTACGTACATACACGCGCGGAAACACGTACGCACATACACATACATACACACACGCACGCACACACGCCTCTTCCCCCATACAAGTACACGCCCACGATACTCGCATGCTGTCCCCACGCCACCACCACCACCACCATCACCACCGCCACAACACCAGCCACGCACGCGCCCAGCCACGCCCGCCCGCCCGCGCCTCTCTCGCCCACAACATTGGACTCTGGGATGTTTATTCTCCTTATCCTTTCTTCCTTCCTTCCTTCCTTCCTTCCCTCCTCCTCCTCCTCCTCCTCCTCCTCCTCCTCCACTTAGATTTGTGGGTTTTTTGTGCTTATTAAACTCCTCTCTCTCTCTCTCTCTCTCTCTCTCTCTCTCTCTCTCTCTCTCTCTCTCTCTCTCTCTCTCTCTCTCTCTACTTAACTGTAGAGAGACGTTACCTTCTCATCTTCCCTTCGTCCCCCATTCCTTCCTTACCTCTTCCTCCTCCTCCCTTTCCTTTTTTTTTCCTTCCTTCCTTCTTCCCTCCCTTCTTTAATCTCCCTTCCACGTGTTTTCTTCCTCCCTGGCAACACTAATCTCTCTCTCTCTCTCTCTCTCTCTCTCTCTCTCTCTCTCTCTCTCTCTCTCTCTCTCTCTACCACCACCACCACTACTTCTTCGTTTCCTCTTCTCTTCCTCTCGGCTTCTACCTCACTTCCTCCTCCAATTATCACGTGATCTCTCTCTCTCTCTCTCTCTCTCTCTCTCTCTCTCTCTCTCTCTCTCTCTCTCTCTCTCTCTCTCTCTCTCACGATTACATGATAACTTCTCCTTCTCTTTCTCTCACGTTTTTTTTTGTTTTGTTTTCCTCTTCCTCTTCTTCTTCTTCCTCCTCCTCCTCCTCCTCCTCTTCCTTCTTCCATACTGTTTTCTTCCTGACTTCCTCTTCCTCCTGATTACGGCAATTTTTCTTATTCTTTTTCGCCTCCTGCTTCTTTCGTTTTTATCTTTCGACTTCCTCCTCCCTTCTTCTTCTTCTTCTTCTTCTTTTCCTCTTCCTCCTCCTCCTGCTAATGTTTAATCGTATTTTCATTGGTAATCTTCGTCTCTTCTTCTTTTCTTCTTCCTCCTCGTCTTCCTTCTCTTTTGTCTTTAATCGTATTCTCACTACTAATCTTCACCTCTTCAATCTCTTCCACCTCCTCCTTCTTCCTCTTCTCCTTCTTTTCAACCGTTACTTTTCTCTTCTTCCTCCTTCGGTTCATTCTCCTCCTCCTCCTCCTCCCCCAGCCTCCAGGATATGAAGAGCCCTGATTATCTCTTCTACTCCTCCTCCTCTTCCTCCTCCTCCACAACAGAAGGAAACAAGATTCTCTCCTCCTCTTCCCTCTCTTTCCTTCCCAATCTTGAGGATGTATAGTAAAGGACTAATTTTCTCCTCCTCCTCCTCCTCTTCCTCCTCCTCCAGAACTAGTAATATAACAATTTCCTCCTTTCCTACTCTTTTTTATTCTTCTTTTTCTCTTCCTCCAATTTTCAATCTCTCCTCTTCCTCTTAATCCTCTTCTTCATTCGCCAAAACAAGGAAGAAAACAAAACTCTCTCTTCTTCCCTCATTCTTTTTCTCTTCCTCCTCTTCCTCCTTCAACCTTATGGATATTTTTAGTTCTTCTTTCTCTCTTTTCTCTTTCTTTCTTTTTCCTTCTCCTCCTCTTCACAAGCCTCCAAAAATAAATTTCCTTCTCTTCTTCTCTATTTCTCCTCTTCCTCTTTCTTGAGATCACAAAGTTAAACACAGATTTTCTCATATTCACCTCTTTCTCCTTCTCTTCCTTCATCTCCACCATCTAAAACAAGACCTTTTCTCTCCTTCTCTTCCCTATTTCTCCTCCTACTACTCCTCCTCTTTTCTTTTCAACATCTAAACAACTAAAGCATTATTTCTTTTTTCATATTCCTCCTTTCTCTCTTTTTCTTTTCGTCTACACAACTTCAACATTAATTTCCCCATATTTCCGTTTTCTTTCTCTCCCTCTTTTCTCTTCCTCCCCTTCCACTAAACAGACTCCGAGGCGCCAACAGGTCTGATGCTGCAGTTTTTTTTTTTTTTCTTTGTTCCCTTGTGCTTCTCCATGATAATTTATTCTTCCCTGTTTAAATATACCTTCTGTTAATCCTTTCTGTTAATACATCCTCTTATCATACTCTCCCCCTCCTCCTTAAAGGCCTCAATCCCCCCTCACTCCTTCTCTTCTTTCTCCTCCTCCTCCTCCTCCTCCAGATCCATCTCGTGTCTCTTAAGAAGCTTTTCCTCTTCCCTCTCCACTGTAATCTTCCCTCCAAGTAGAAAAGGACTTATTTTTCTTCCTTTATTTCCCTCTTCACTCCTAAATGACACTTTTTTTTCCTGTGATTTTTTCCCTCTTCGCCTTTTCTTTCCACTCGGTTTTTTTTTTTTCCTTCTTTGAGTCTTTTCCTTTTTTGTTTTATCATTAGTTATTTTTCTTTCTCTTTTTCTCTCTTTCCTCAGTGTAGTGTTGTAAAAAAATCCTCGTTTTCTTTTTGTTTAATTTCCTTTTTCTCCTAACATTTTTATTTTTATTATCTTTCTATTTATTATTCATTATTAGTTTTTTTTTAAGTAGGTTCTTCTGCGTGTGTGTGTGTGTGTGTGTGTGTGTGTGTGTGTGTGTTTTTATGTTACTGATATGAGACTTCCTTTTGGGTAGCTTTTTCCTCTCTCTCTCTCTCTCTCTCTCTCTCTCTCTCTCTCTCTCTCTCTCTCTCTCTCTCTCTCTCTCTCTCTCTCTCTCTCTCTCTCTCTCTCTCTCTCTCTCTCTTACTACTTTTGCAGA
>NC_087166.1:23586265-23588765 GCF_035594125.1 Scylla paramamosain | reverse complement strand
CAATGATATCTTTCCTTACTCCAATCTGACAAACAACTGGTGACATGTGAGGCTTGGAAACTGTCTGCAGCACATACTCGTAACTAGTGAGTCACGTGGTGGAGAGGTGAGGTGAGGTGAGGCAAGGCAAGGCAAGGCAAGGCAAGGCAAGGCAAGGCAAGGCAAGGCAACCAGACCAAACCAAAGCCAAACCTAGCCAAACCAAACCAAGACAAGCCAAGCCAACCCAGCGAAGCCAAACCACACCAAACCACACTAAGCCAAGCCAAATAACACCAAGCCAAGGGAAGGCAAGGCAAGGCAAGGCAAGGCAAGGCAAGGCAAAGCGACCCCCGCGTCACCACTGCAATATTCACTCACCGGGCGCTCCTCGGTGCCTTGTTTGTTTCAGTCAGCGTCAAAAACCCGTGACATTTATTCTCTGCAAATTCAGTTAGTTTCTGGAGTTCCATTCTTCCTCCTCCTCCTAAACTTTATTTCGTTTTATTTGATTTATTTTCCCGCCCTTCTATACTTTCTCCATGCAGTTGCCGCGTCCTCCCCCGCCACGCGGAAGGGTCGTGGACAAAGGGGCTTGGGAGTCCAGTGCGGAGCGTGCCAAGAGGAGGGGAGGGTTGTGAAAGAGGGAGAGGGAGAGGTGTGACCAGGGTGACTACAACAACGTGCGTAGGATGAGGGGAAGAGGTGGGAAGGTGTGTTTATAAAAGTTAAGATCAGAAGGGACGGTTTGTGAAGAAGGAAGAGGGAAAATGGGCAGAGAGAGGTGAGGGCAGTGACTGGAGGTGTGTAGTGTGAAGGGGGGAGGTGAAAGGTGACTGTAGATAAAGTTTAGATAAGTGACTGCGAGTGTTTAGTTCAGTGCTAACAATGTATTATTCCATCTCTCTCTCTCTCTCTCTCTCTCTCTCTCTCTCTCTCTCTCTCTCTCTCTCTCTCTCTCTCTCTCATGCAACTGTGAGAAAGCAAAACTACGCTCAAAAAAAAAAAGAAAAAAACATTCAGGCCAACAAATCGAGAGGAAACAAACGAAAAAAAAAAAAAAAAAAAAAAAAAAAAGAATGGAGAGCGGGGCGCCGATCCCCACAAGAGGCTCCCCCGTGCCGCCCCCTGTCGACCCCCAGTACGCACCCAGACTCCGCCCTGACCCCGCCTTACATTTTCATCCTCCTCCCTTCACCCCGTCCCGTCCTCACCCCGCCACCTCCGTCTCTTCGCCTCTTCAGCCACAACCTCCGGAAGCCCACTCCCAAGGGCTTCCTCAGAGATAGTGGAGGAGGAAGAGGAGGACGAACGGAGAGGAATAAGGAGGGGAATAATAGCAAACTTAAACGAAAAGGAAAAAGAGGAGAACTAGAGAAGGGAACGAGGAAGAGGGGGAATAAAGGAGAGAATAAGGAAAGAGGAGGAGAAAGAGAACTAGAGGAGGGAATAATAGCGAAATGAAACAGAGGAGAAGTAAGGGAAAAAAGAGAAAAATAAGAGGGAGACAGTGGTAGGAAGGAAAGAAGGAAAGAGGAATAAAGACGAGAACCATAGCAAATTAAGAAGAGGAAAAAGAGGAGAGGAATAAAGGAGGGAATTATATCGAACTTAAACAAAGGGAAAGGAAGGGAAAGGAAAGAAGGGAAATACAATGAGTGAGTGAGAAGAGGAGGAAGAGGAGAGGAATAAAGAAGGAAAGAAAGGGAAAGGAGGGAGGGAAACAAAACAAAAGAGAGTGAGAGAGAGTGAGTTGAGGGAAGGAAAAGTTGATATGCCCTAAATTTTCCACATCCAAGAGTAAAATAAACGAGGCAAGGGAGAACATTTTGCTGTTGTCTGTCATTGCAAATCATATTTAAGAAGGGGACTTGGGATGTGGAGGAGGAGGAGGACTAACAAAGGGAAAGGCGACCCACACTATGCAACCATTTGAGTTCCTCCGTCAGTCTCGCTACGAATTGACCACTTTTCCCTACTCTCTCTCTCTCTCTCTCTCTCTCTCTCTCTCTCTCTCTCTCTCTCTCTCTCTCTCTCTCTCTCTCTTCCTCTGTTCTCCTTTCCACCAACCTCCACCTCCTCCTCCTTCTCTTCCATATTTCCCAATTCCCTGCTTTCCTTACTCGTTTCCTCTACTCCTCATCTCTTCTTCTATCTCTTCTTACTCGCTAACGAAGATGAAAACATACAAAAAGTACTACTACTACTACTACTACTACTACTACTACTACTACTACTACTGCAATGTGTACTCGGACTAATGATCAACGCTAAGGGCCGGACCAAACTGTCTACCTCACCTGCCTGCCACTATCAAAAGCCTCAATGATTCCGTTAATTGCTGCAGGCTGACCTCCGCCAAGCCGCGCCTCGCAACCCAACCAGCGGGCAATATTCTGAAGCACCTCTGCGCCACAACTTCCAAAAGGTTCTGGTTAGTTGAGGGGACGCGGGTTTTCGAGGGTTTTTTTTTTTTTGGTGGTTCTAGTGAGAGATTAATAAGGTTTCTACATTATTAACG
>NC_087166.1:23578765-23581265 GCF_035594125.1 Scylla paramamosain | reverse complement strand
TTATTCATTACATATCTCGCCTGAACATTGTTGCTTCCGATATGTAGAATTTTACACTTTTCTATATTGAATCTCATCTGCCATTTTTCTGCCCAGCTTGTTAGTTTATTGAGGTCACACTGCAGTTCCTGCCATTGTGACACAGACGTAACTCTACTTGTTATTTTGGTGTCGTCTGCAAATTTACTTATTTTGCAGTTTATCCCTTCATCAATATCATTTATGTACATTATGAAGAGTACTGGTCCTAATACAGAGCCTTGAGGAACGCCGCTATTTACCTTATGCCACTCTGACTCTTTTCCATTTATTACAACACGCTGTTTTCTGTCAGAGAGCCAGTCTCACAGCCATTTCAGGGTGTTTCCGGCAATGCCGTGAGCTTTTACTTTACTGATGAGTCTCTTATGAGGAACAGTGTCGAAAGCTTTCTGGAAATCAAGGTAGATAATATCAACAGCTTTTGTCTCGTCATACGAGTTAAATACTTCATAAAAGAAGTCTAGTAAGTTTGTTAAGCAGGAGCGCTTGGTTCTGAAACCGTGTTGCGAATCCTTTATGATTTTATTTTCTTCTAAATATTTAACAATTTTATCTCTAATTATTGTTTCCATCAGCTTACACACTACTGAAGTGAGACTGATCGGCCTGTAATTGGCTGGGAGAGATTTATTTCCTTTTTTAAAGATTGGCGTGACATTTGCTAGTTTCCATTCGTGGGGAACTTTACCCGCTAGCAAAGTTTTATTGAATAAAATTGTAAGCGGTTTCACGAGCTCATTTCTTGCTTCTTTAAGAAGCCTGGGTGATATCTTGTCTGGCCCGGGTGTTTTGTTTACGTTCATGCTCTTTGTGACTGAGAGGATTTCACTTTCTGTGATGGTGAAGTCTGGCAGCGTGGTGCCTCGTGACTGAGGCGTGGGGGTCGGCAGACTGCCCTGAACATCCTCAGTCGTGAAGACGGTTGAGAAGTACTCGTTCAGGGTATTCGCCATGTCTGTTTCGCTTGTTATTTGTTTACCATTTTCTGTTATTAATGGACCAATCGTTGATGTTACGACCCTTTTTGCTTTTACATAACTGTAAAATTCTTTTTGGGTTCGTTTTACATGAGTTCGCGATCTGAGCTTCGACAGATTTTTTGCTGCATTTGATCAGCTTTTTAGTTTTTCTACGTAATCTGTCATGCTCTAGTTTATCATCATTATTTTGTGTTAGTATGTATTTGTGGTACGCATTTTTCTTAGCCAGAAGGCAGCATCTAATTTCATTGTTCCACCATTTCGGTTTGGTGTTTTTTACCTTCCGTCTGTTTCGTTGCGGTACACACAAAAACGTAGTTTCATTTAACTTTTTAGCAAAGACTTCCCATGCGTTGTTTATGTCTGGTGTTTCCAGCAGTTCATTCCAGTCTATGGATGCAAGCTGCATGCGAAGTCTCTCAAAGTTAGCACGCCGATAGTCTGGCACTTTTTCTTTACTTTCGCTTACTTTAGCTTTGTCAAAATTTATGGTGAAAAGTAAGCTACGATGATCGCTGGAACTCAGTTCTGGTCCAATTTTTAGGTCTTTTACTGACTCTTCACCAGTTGTTAAAACAATATCTAGGATATTGTTACCTCTCGTCGGATGCATGACGTGCTGGTGGAGGGAGCTTTCAAGGATACTCCCGTAGAGATGCTGGCCTGCGTGAGCCGTCAGTGGTTCACCCCACCTCGTGACTGGAAGATTAAAGTCCCCCATAATTATGCAATTATTAACGCAGCAAATGTCCGCGATAAGGTCATAAAGTTTTTCGTCTGTAGCGGGTGACTGGGCTGGAGGGCGATAGACGAGACCTAATGTTATTTTACGAGATTTATTTTCTAACTGGATGAAAGTGACGTCTATATTAGCAATGGTTGGGATCGGAAGTAAACGAGGATGAAGATTACTTTTTACGTAAAAGAGGAGGAGGAGGAGGAGGAGGAGGAGGAGGAGGAGGAGGATAGAAGTAAGAAAATCAGAAGAAAGGAACGAAGAGGAAAGAACGGGAGGAAAACATGGAAGAAGAGAAAGAAGGGGAGGACGAGAAAGAAGAAACGGAGGAGAGAATCAGAGGAAAGAAAGAAGAGCAAAGGATGAAAATACGGAAGAGGAGGAGGAGGAGGAGGAGGAGGAGGAGGAGGAGGAGGAGGAGGAGGAGGAGGAGGATACAAGTGAGAGAACTGGAGGAAAAGAAGGAAGTGAAAGAAAAAAAAAGAAAAGGACAGGAGAAGGAGGAAGAGGAAGAGTAGAAGAGTACGAGAAAGAAGATACGGAAGAAGGAATAGGAGGGAAAGAAAACGGAGGGATGGAGGAACAAGAGAAAGAGGAGGAGGAGAACGAGAAAGAAGATAGAAAAGACAGAATTGAAGGAAAGAGAGAGAGAAAGAAAAGAAGAAAGGGATGAAGGAGGATGAAGATACATGAGAGGGAAAAAAAAGGAAAAAAAAAAAGCAAGGCAGGGAAACACGTGGCC
>NC_087166.1:23568765-23571265 GCF_035594125.1 Scylla paramamosain | reverse complement strand
AAAGGAATGCACGACGAAGGAGAAACACTGAGACAGAGAGAGGGAGAAAGACGAAGAGCAAGTGACATGACGAGTGACAGACATGACAAGACGTGACTGAAAGACCTCAGAAAGAACCGACGCAAAAGAAAAAAGAAAAAAAAAGTCGGGGAAAAAAATGTAACCACGAAAAATATTTAAGAAAAGCCACCTACTCAAAAATGTGAAATGACTGACAGGAAGAGACGAGGAAACAAAAGAAGAGTGAGCAGATTTACGATCAAGGAGTGACAGAACAAGAGACAGGAATTGCTGACGAGAGAGAGAGAGAGAGAGAGAGAGAGAGAGAGAGAGAGAGAGAGAGAGAGAGAGAGAGAGAGAGAGAGAGAGAGAGAGAGAGAGAGAGAGAGAGAGAGAGAGAGAGAGACGAATGGTCGACACAAACAAATAGCAGGGACATTACCCATCACCGAACTAACAATTACAAGACACACACACACACACACACACACACACACACACACACACACACACACACACACACACACACACACACACACACACACTTCATTACAGGCCGGTATTTCTCCCTCTCTTCACCCTTTCCTCTCCCTTTAATAAGCTCTATGATATTCAAGTCTCTTCTCTACTACTGACGAAGGAGGAACAAGTCTATATCCTGTTCCTATTGCTACCCTTCACCACCACCACCACCACCACCACCAGTACAGTAGGTCCAGGGAGTCACGATTTAATATATACGGCTGGTAACTTCGCGTTTTCTGTGCCTTTCTTTACTTCCTTTGCTCCCCTGAAGTCTTCTCCCTCTCTTCTTCCTTCTAGCACCGTCGTTATGTGGTAACCCTACTAATGAAGACAGAAGAAGAACAAGAACAAGAACAAGAAGAACAAGAACAAAAAGAACAACAACAACAAGAACAACAACAACAACTTTTCTTCTTTTTCTCTTTCTTCCTTCCTTCCTACCTTCCTTCCCTCCTCCCTCCCTACCAACCTTCCCTTCCTAGTCCAAGAAAAAGAAGAAGAAGAAGAAGAACAACAACAACAACAACAACAACAACAACAAAAGGAGAAAAAGGAAGAAGAAAGAGGAATAGATAAAACAGAAAGCAAATTTTTTTTTATGTTGGAGGACACTGGCCGAGAGAAAGAGAGAGAAAAAAAAAGTCCAAAGCAGTAGTAAAAAACAGAAGGAAGTGTCTTGAAACCTCCCTCTTGAAGGAATTCAAGTCATAGGAAAATGGAAATTCAGAAGCAGGCAGGGAGTTCCAGAGTTTACCAGAGAAAGGGATGAATGATTGAGAATACTGGTTAACTCTTACTTTAGAGAGGTAGACAGAATAGGGGTGAGAGAAAGAAAAAGTCTTGTGCAGCGAGGCCGCGGGAGGAGAGGAGGCATGCAGTTAGCAAGATCAGAAGAGCAGTTAGCATGAAAATAGCGGTAGAAGACAGCTAGAGATGCAGCACTGCGGCGATGAGAGAGAGGCTTCTTAGTCACAACACACCATAATCTTCCTGCCGTGACGCTTTCAATTAATCAGCCACTCAATCTGTTTCCTCTTAGTCTCCGCTACTTTACTTCTCTCAGTGTATCTTAAAATGGTCCTCTAAAACAGCCACGCAAGAGAAACAATAGTAAGTAACAGGTTTTGATTCAGAGTCATAAGAAAGTAAGAAAAATAAGGGAAGCTGCAAGAAGCCATCAGGCCTACACGTGGCAGTCCCTGTATAAAACTTGCGTACCTGTTTCCGCCTATCATCCTCATCCATAAATTTGTCTAATCTTCTTTTAAGTCTCCCTAATGACTCGGCATTAACAACCTGATTACTGAGTCTATTCCATTCTTCTACCAGTCTATGTGAGAACCAATTCTTTCCTATCACCTTTTTTTTTTTAAATCTAACTTTATTTCAAGCCTGAGCACATTATTTTTTCTTCTATCTTGATTACTGACTAAAAATTTTTCTTGCATCACCACTGTTACATCACCTATGCCACTTAAAAGATCTCCATCAGTCCTTTCCTTCCCTCAAGAAACCTAACTGAGGACTCGAGACAAAGGCTTAGAAGACCAAGCCCTTAAAAGACACCTGAGGGAACCGGAGGACTCAGGACATTAGGGACTTGGGCACTTAAGTAAAGGTACTGGAAGATTGAAGGTAATGGGGCTCGCGGGTCCTCAGAGGCTGCGAGGCGTGGAGTAAAAATTGCCTGTGTTTTGGTGAAGTTTCCGAGTAAGTGGTTGATTTTCGTGGGAGGAAGGAATGTTTGGGTGTTGTTGGGGAGAAGGAATGTTTGGGTGTTGTTGGGGGAAGGAAAGTTTGGGTGTTGTTGGGAGAAGAAAGTTTGGGTGTTGTTGGGAGAAGAAAGTTTGGGTGTTGTTGGGGAGAAGGAATGTTTGGGTGTTGTTGGGGGAAGGAAAGTTTGGGTGTTGTTGGGGAGAAGAAAGTTTGGGTGTTGTTGGGGAGAAGAAACGTTTGGGTGTTGTAGGTGGGGGGA
>NC_087166.1:23551265-23561265 GCF_035594125.1 Scylla paramamosain | reverse complement strand
GACTCGGGTGATGGAGACTTGACATTGGCGCCTCCAGGACAAAGCCGCCACTCCCGCCGCCACCGTCGCCACCTCCGCCGCCGGCTAACCTGAGGGCGCTGCGGGCGTAACACTTAACACACTTCCCGTCGCTTCCTGGTGCAGCCTGGCCCGGAACGCCTCCCTGCGCCCTGCACCGTCCACGCCCCTCCCCCTCCTGCAGCAGAGCCCTCCCGCACGGCTTACCAAGGCCCGTATTCAGAAAAGCTTTGCTTTCTCACCGCGGGTATTTATTATCAAAGGCCACAGAGATGATTAGCCGTGTTTTCAAGAGTGTTTCTCCTGTTAATAATATAGAACTCTAGTTACTGTCACTAGAATCGTAGAAACATCCTTAAAAACCCATGTGCCTTTGAGTAAAGCTTTTTAAAACGTACTTCCTTTCTCTAGAGCTTGTTAAACTATCACTAAAATCATCAAAACATCCTCTAAAACCCAGTAAACCTTCCATTAAATTGACTAAAGATTCCTAAACTACATACTCATTAGGACACCCTTGAAAACACCAATTCCTTTCACCAGAGCCTGTTGAACCATCACTAGCATCATCAAAACAACTTTAAGAACTAGCAAACCTTCCACTAGACTGACTACAACATTCCAAACCACTACCAAACCCACCAAAACACACACGAGAACCAGAATAGATTATACCAGAAGCTCTTACAAGACAGTCGGGAACAAGACACCGAACACGCAGGAACGCTCGAGAATACAATACCTAATGTTTGCCTTTACTGGAGAGTCACACAATAAATTCCTGTCATCTGCTTTTTTTTCCTAGTGTCTCAGAGAAAAGGTTTTACTGCACGATGGTAAAATTTTGCCTTGCTTAGTATTACAAGACGTTTTCTGTCCTCTGCTTTGTTTTCCAGAATGATTCATATGAAAGATTTTACTACCAATGTTTGCCATGCCTTGTTATCAAACACTTAACTTCCTGTCCTGTACTTTGTTTCCTAGTCCCCTCCACGTCACACGTCATGTCACTATTACTCAGGCCATCAAGTGTCATAACAATCATGAGTCAATGTCAGGGTTGAACATTAGTCAAATTGTGCGTCTTTTTGGTGCCGGAGATGATGCGCTGTTCTCGTCCCTTCACCGAATTTTTGTGAGTGAAAAATAAATAAAATAAATAAATAAATAAATAAATAAATAAATAAATAAATAAAATAAATAAATAAATAAAAAAACATCACGTTTTTTTATTTATTTATTTTTTTTATTGTAATTTTGAGAGGTCGTTTTCTCTCTCTCTCTCTCTCTCTCTCTCTCTCTCTCTCTCTCTCTCTCTCTCTCTCGTGTGTGTGTGTGTGTGTGTGTGTGTGTGTGTGTGTGTGTGTGTGTGTGTGTGTGTGTGTGTGTGTGTGTGTGTGTGTGTGTGTGTGTGTGGAATGAACAATCGCAAACTCCAAAACCAATTTACCGCGTGAAAAAAAAGAGAGAAAAAATGAGAGAAAATTCCATGCGTGCGTCCCATACCACACACACACACACACACACACACACACACACACACACACACACACACACACACACACACACACACACACACACACACACACACACACACACACACACAGGTAAGCTCGTTAACGCATACCTGAGTTACTCTCTTCATCAACTCTCTATCGACAGCCGCACCACACCTGGCTATCAATAAATAATAATAAAAATAAATAAAAAAAACAGTGACCTTAGTGAATAAAAAAAATAAAAAAAAATTAATAAATAAACAGATACAAAATAGAATAAATGAATGAGTTGCTGGTGATGTTATATTTACTTATTATGATTATTACTACTACTACATTAACGACAACAACAACAACTATTACTACAACAACAACAATTACTACTACTACTACTACTACTACAACTATTACAACAACAACAACAACAACAACAACAACAACAACAACAACAACAACAACAACAACAACAACAACAACAACAACAACAACAACAACAACAACAACAACAACAACAACAACAACTACTACTACTACTACTACTACTACTACTACTACTACTACTACTACTACTACTACTTCTGCTACAACAACAACTACTACTACTACTACTACTACTACTACTACTACTACTACTGCTACAACAACAACAACCATTACTGCTGCTGCTGCTAATACTACTACTACAACTATTATGTGACAGAAAGACATGAGGAAATCTTCATAAATAACAAGACGATGTTGATGCATTAAAAACATAAGGGTACAGTGTGTGTGTGTGTGTGTGTGTGTGTGTGTGTGTGTGTGTGTGTGTGTGTGTGTGTGTGTGTGTGTGTGTGTGAAGGGAAGGAGGAAGAGGAGGGGAGGATAACGGTGAGGAAATGAATGTGCAAATGGGCACACACACACACACACACACACACACACATACAGAACCGTGACCTTGCATTACTGAACCTTATTAATAAAACTAACATCATCGCCACCACCACCACCACCACCACTACTAGCCTTGGCAGACCGCTAGTAAAGGTAATGGTGGTGGTGGTGGTGAACAGGTGAGGAGAACCACAGGTAACAAACACTCAAGGGCAACACGTCCACCCTACGGTACTACTGCGATTGGCATTGACCACTACCACCACCACCACAGCCACCGCCTATCCACATTGTTCCTCCAGTGCTTCCTTCAGTACACTGCTCAGGATTCCCCCATCCCCAGGCACTGCCCCTCCGCCCGTAGGACACCACCACCACCATCACCGCCACAAGAATCTCCTTCAGTCTCAGCAAATGGTTTCAATAATTTTTATTTATTTATTTATTTTTTTCTGAATATCCATCGTTTTAATCCGTTCTTTGCTTTAGGTGCATGCAAGTCTTTGGTCGTGTTTTTTTTTCTTTATGAGCAGTGAAATATTACGACACCCATCACAGGCTCTCTCTCTCTCCTTCCCTCACGTCAACCTTGCGTAGAAAACCTCGACGTGTTTCCTGTTCAACTTCGCCACGTTCTCTTAAAAACAATCTGCACACTTGGTTTCATTTTCCCTCACGGTTTCACTAAATGCGTGTTCCCCTCCCTCCCTCACCCACCCCCCTTATACTACAGACAGCGGTTCAAGGTGGTTCAAGGCTTCGAGGCTACAAATGAACCACTAACACGTCTCTCTCCCTACTCCCCACCTCAGCCCGCCACAACCCCCCACCACCACCTCTCCTCCACCCCAATCTAGTCCCGCATGTCGCTCACTACACTAATACCAATACACAAGGAAAAAAGAAAAGGAGGAAAAAACTTTACGATTCAGGGACAACTTCGTGCTTAGGTAAATATGAGGCAGGAAAAAATGGGTGTCCTTGGTGGTGGTGGTGGTGGTGGTGGCGGTGACGGGGCAGGATAATGGGGGCAAAACTAGTGTTACTTCAATTATAACAGTAAGAATTGAGGGAACAGGAATGGTGGGGTGGGACGGGGCGGGACGGAGCGGGGCGGGGCGGGACGGAGCGGGGCGGGGCAAGAAGAACCTCAAATTGACAAAATAAAGTGAAATAAATAAATAAATAAAAAATAAAAATATGTGTCAATACCATGTGTGTGTGTGTGTGTGTGTGTGTGTGTGTGTGTGTGTGTGTGTGTGTGTGTGTGTGTGTGTGTGTGTGTGTGTGTGTGTGTGTGTGTGTCTGTGTGTTTCGTAACCTACTTTTTCTTTCCCTTCGATCAGCGACAGTAATAATAATAATAACAACAACAATAACAACAATAACAACAACAACAACAACAACAACAACAAGAGAAACACCATCATCACCACCACCACCACCACCAATTAAAACCCTCTGCGCGGCTCAGCTACTGATCCTCAACCTGCTTCAGTCTCCGTCTCTAGTCTACCCAGGAGAGGCAGGAGGTGTCAGCTTCCCCCTGCCATCAAGCCGCGCCTCTCTATCAGATGGCCTTGAGTAATGGGGCCGCGCCTGACCGACAGTCCCGCAGCGACCCTCACTCCCAGCCACACTGCGCTTTGCTCTCTCATCATAACTACTTTCAAAGGCCACAGAGATGACTAGCGGGGTTCTCAAAGGTATTTCATCAGTTAATAATGTAGGAGTCGTGTTAATCTGTCACCCGTACAAACCCGTGTAACTTCAACTAGAGCCTTTTAAATATATATAGTGAAGATACGATACGGATGGACGTACTTCAAAATACGGTCTTCTCACCGCCTCACCTGGCGTTCCCGAGGGTGGAGCAAGGACCTCAGCAATTTGAGCTCATAACAACATTAACAAGTGTTAAATAAGGAAAGATGGGAGTTTGTCAATGAGTATAGTCTCTCTCTCTCTCTCTCTCTCTCTCTCTCTCTCTCTCTCTCTCTCTCTCTCTCTCTCTCTCTCTCTAGGAAACGAATGCTTATTACACGAGAGAGAGAGAGAGAGAGAGAGAGAGAGAGAGAGAGAGAGAGAGAGAGAGAGAGAGAGAGAGAGAGAGAGAGAATGAAGAGTCAACATGGCCGTCAATTTTGAATGAATGGAGGGAGGAGAGGCGCGGAGAGAACAAGATAGAATTAAGCTCATTTCACCACCACCAATTAATACCATTACCAATAACAGCAGAAAGGTTAAGCCCAAACAGGTGCGAGGCCGCGAGATCAGTGTCACCCCACCACGAGGCCGCCCAGTGTGTTGAAAGACCCACAGACAGCCAGACCGAAGCAACATCAGTCTCCACTCGATCCCCGCCGCGCTATTGTGACTTAACGCGGCAAGTGAGTGGAAGGCGCGTCTGTGGGTGATTCTTTGGCCCCAAAATTCAAAGTGGAAGGAAATGGCCCCCGCAAAAAAAAAAATAAAATAAAATAAAATAAATAAATAAATAAATAAATAAATAAAAATAAATAAATAAATAAAATAAATAAATAAATGAAAAAAAATAAAATGAAAAAAAAGAATAAATAAATGAAAAAATTAAAATAAAAACAAAATAAAAACAAACAAATAAATGAATAAATAATAAACAAAACTGGAAAAATATCCCAAAAATAAGACTTAAAAAAAATAGATTAATAGATAAATAAGATAAATAAAATGTGCCTTCTGCCCTCTAAAAAAATAAATAAATAAAATAAAAATAAGAAAGTTTAAGTTTAATTGAAAGGAAATGTAAGCAAATTATAACGATAAAAAAAATAAGATAAATAAATAAACATCAAACCAAATGAAACTAAAACAAACAAACAAAAACAAACAAACAAACAAACAAAAACTTCACCTCTAAAACATCTTAAAACGAGTTATTATTTTTTTCACCCCACTCTCTCCCACCTTCTTCCCCCAACCCCCTCACCATTCCTTCCCCTTCCCTTCTCCAGCACCTCCCTGTCACTTCTCCCTCCCCAGCGGCGCGGTAATGGGGCAAGTAAAGCGCTAAGCCACAGGGAGCAGCAAGGGCCACCACCAGACGGCAGCACCCGCATGTTTCCACGCTGAAGGAAGCCTGACGGAGGGGTGAGTTGAGGGTGTGGTGGGGGTGGGTGGGGGGTAAAGTGGGGGTGTGGTGGGGTAGGTAGGGGTAGAGTGGGGGGAGTGGTGGGATGGCTTGATTAATTTTTCTTTTCTTCATCGTTCCTTTAGGTTTTGGTGTTCGTTCCTTTAACCTTTTAACTGCCTTTTTGTTATGTAGAAGGGGCACCGGCCAAGGGCAACAAAATTATAACAAAAAAAAAAAGGCCTATTGAGATGCCGGTACCCGAACAGAGTCAAAAGCAGACGTCAATAATTAAAGGATAAGTGTCTTGAAACCTCCCTTTCACAGCAGTACAATTTAACGGATGATCTCGTGAAAATATGGATTATAATTCTGAAATATACTTAACGATCGCATCCAAAGGAGTCATCGGGTATTTGGTAAGATTGAAACAGTGTGCTTGTAGTTTCCTTTTCGATGAGCAAAACTGAATATGAAGAAATAATAAGAAAAAGCGTCATTCTACTTTATGGTTTTGTTTTAAGGCGCGGGATGAGCTGAGGTGGTAAGGATTGGGCTGGACTGGGCTGGACTGGGCTGTGGTAGTAAGGGGTCGAGTGTGGTTGGGAGGTGTGGCGTTGGCTGAGGTGAAGGAAGGGTATGATAAGAGTGGGGTGGGGTAGGATAGGATAGGACTAGGGTGAAGTGGGGGAACGTGTGGTACGGTGGAGTGGAATGGAGCGTAGTAGGGTGGGGTGGGGGAAGATGTGGTACAGTGGGGTGGAGTGGAGTGGAGTGGGATGGGGTGTGGTTTCAAGGTCACCAGGTAGCATAATAAGAGCAGGTGAGGCCGCTAGCACCTCATACCGCTACCACCATTACTGCTAGTGCTGCTGCTGCTGCTGCTACTACAACTACTATTACAACAACAACTACTACTACTACTACTACTACTACTACTACTACTACTACTACTACTAATAATAATAATAATAATAATACCGTTTCTTTGTTTATATCACAGCCTTTGAACACAAGTTTCTCATCTCTTACATTACGAGGAGGAGGGGGAGGGGGAGAGGAAAGAAAGCCCCGTCCCATCGAGGCCACAAGATTACGAGAATACGAGATTGAGAACCGTATTTTGAATCACTTCTGCGCCGCAGCTCCACGACTTTCAATAGGCTCTAATTGAAGTTACACGAGTTTTCAAGGGTACTTTTACGGTTCTAGTAACAGATCACCAAGATTTCTACATTATTAACACGGGAAACACTCTAGAGAACTCAGCTAATCATCTCCGAGGCTTTTGAAACAGTCATGGTGAGAGAGCAAAGCGACTGTGAATACCGCCCTTAATTTCATTGCCGTGGAGGAATTCTGGTGTCGCTATCATTCCTCAGTTGACATTCCCCAGCGACAGAGCGCGCGGCATGACTGAAGGCCTCGAGAGGATAATAGCATAATTGCGCTGCGCTAAATGAGGATGGTTGGATGGGGCTTTGTTGTGTGCGCTGTGACGTAACGCGCAGGATCTATGGATGAAGTCTTCTGGTGTTTGTTGCGTGTGCACGTGACGCTTGCAATGTGTTCGTTTGCTTGTGTTTCTTAACGTAAGGAGACAAGGCAAGCTGCAGGAAGTCGTCAGGTTTACACGCGGCAGTTCCTGTACAGAGCATACCTTCCTATTTCCATCTATCGTCCTCATTCATAAACTTGTCTAATCTTCTTTTAAACTCCTTGATGACACAGCACTAACAACTTGATTATTGAGTCTATTCATCTACGTAAGAAAATAAGGGACATTCCAGGAAGCCATCAGACCTACACGCGGCAGTCCCTGTACAAACCATACCTACCTATTTCCATCTATCATCCTCATCCGTAAACTTGTCTAATCTTCTTTTGAAAGCCCCCTCATGACTCAGCACTGACAACTTGATGACTGAGTCAATCCCATTCATCTACCAATCTGTTTGAAAACCGATTCCTTCAAATCTCTCTTTTTTATTTATTTATTTATCTATTTTGTTTTAAGTTTGAACCGATTATTTCTTACCTATCCTGATTACTGAACCTGAGGATTTTACTTTAAACATCCTTGTTATTTCCCTAGTACCATTTAAATCTTGTATCAAATCCCCTGTAAATGTACGTCTCTCTAATGAATGTGAATTTAAAAGCTTCAATCACCTTTCGTCTGAGTGACTGGCTGACTGAAGAGGAGACTGAAGAAAGACTGACTATAGCCTGACTCGTACACTCACTACCTGACTGGCTGAATGACTGACACACACACACACACACACACACACACACACACACACACACACACACACACAATGACCATCTCCACAAAAACTATAAATAACTTAACACATTTCTTTCTTTTAATAACCTCTGGTTTATATCTTGTCATAATATGTTAATCTCTCTCTCTCTCTCTCTCTCTCTCTCTCTCTCTCTCTCTCTCTCTCTCTCTCTCTCTCTCTAAAGCATCACAAACAACCGCAGCGGAACAACAAACAAGAAAAAAAGTGAAAGTTGTCGTAACGTGTCGTCACGTAACTCACAAGAACGAGGAGGAGGAGGAGGAAAGCTTTTGGCCTCATATGCATATTAAGAATTCGCTCACAGTGTGTCATGGTGTAAAAGATTTGGTTCTCTTGAGAGAGAGAGAGAGAGAGAGAGAGAGAGAGAGAGAGAGAGAGAGAGAGAGAGAGAGAGAGAGAGAGAGAGAGAGAGAGAGAGAGAGAGAGAGAGAGAGAGAGAGAGAGAGTTTTAAGCCTTTTGTTGTCCTCTTGAAAGCCTTTGTTTACTAACTGCATTACTGACTGACTGACTGACTGACTGACACACACACACACACACACACACACACACACACACACACAGACACACACACAAACACAGCACTACCACAACGCCCTCACTTCCTGCCGCCCCGCCCACCTCCACGCATCACCACCACAACCTACGACGCCCTCACCGCCCACCTCCCCAACGCCCACGTCACAGCCAACCACAGGAACAGAGAGAGAGAGAGAGAGAGAGAGAGAGAGAGAGAGAGAGAGAGAGAGAGAGAGAGAGAGAGAGAGAGTTCCCGCGCGTCCTTCAGCGTCGTGGCGGCACACACTGGGGGACACCTGCCACTGCACTCTTCCCTCGGGCGCAGTGGAGGCGTGTCTCTATGCGTCTGCTCCGTGTTTAACTTTACCGCCCGGAGGAGAGGGACGCCGAGCCGCCACACACGAGGAAGAGGCGGCGGCGGTAGTGGTGGTGGTGGTAGTGGTGGTGGTGGTCGTGGTGGTGATAGTGGTGAGGGCACGACATGGCTCGTATTCAGAAACTCTTCTCTCTCTCACGACGACGATTTTCCAAGGCCACAGAGATGATTAGCCGAGTTCTCAAGAGTTTCGTCAGTTAGTAATGAAGAAATCTTTGTTAATCGGTCACCAGGATCGTATTAATACCCTTAAAAACCCGCGTATTTTCAACTATTCAACTACACGGAGCCTTTTGAAAGTAGTGGAGGTGCGGCGCAGAAATGTTTCAGAATCTGGTCTTGAGGCGGGACCGACGAGGACTCCGTATAAAATAATAATAATAATAATAATAATAATAATAATAATAATAATAATAATAATAATAATAATAATAAACTTGAAGATCTGGAAGGTCCCAAAAATTAACGTCATTTCCAGAACAAAGATTACCTATGCGATCCTTGGGCTCTCTTTTTTTTTCTCTCTCTCTCTCTCTCTCTCTCTCTCTCTCTCTCTCTCTCTCTCTCTCTCTCTCTCTCTCTCTCTCTCTCTCTCTCTCTCTCTCTCTTACCTTTGATCTAAATCAGTGTAGGTTAACCGGTAATGAATTGGATGAGTAA
This sequence comes from Scylla paramamosain, assembly GCF_035594125.1. Lineage (NCBI taxonomy): Eukaryota > Metazoa > Arthropoda > Malacostraca > Decapoda > Portunidae > Scylla > Scylla paramamosain. Next base: position 23,551,898 of record NC_087166.1, on the reverse strand, counting down.
ATGAGTATATGAAAAATAAGAATAAAAATATAGACAAATAAACAGATGTATAAATAATAATGAACAAATCTTTTTTTGAAGTTTTGTAATCAAGAAAATATTGTAGTGTTAACCTAGTCAGTTCTCTCTCTCTCTCTCTCTCTCTCTCTCTCTCTCTCTCTCTCTCTCTCTCTCTTAAGAAGTACAGTGATGTGAGGGTCATAGTGCGGTCATGCGTGGCGGGCGGGCTGAGTCACCACCACCACTCCAGCGGGACACACAGGTCGTCTCCGCCGCCCCGAGCCCCGCCAAGCAGCTCACCAGCCTATAAGAGGCGACCCGCGGCCCACACTCCCAATCCCGCCACTCAAGCTGACTACGTTGACTACTCCTGCCGTCAACGAGAAGCGCCCATAACAATTACATTACAGATCAAACTTCAGTCTTCTTACCCCTCCTCCTCCTCCTCCTCCTCCTCCTCCTCCTTCTCCTCCCAAGCACTTTCTCCAAACCAAATCCTCCTCTTCTACTTTTTTTACTCCTTCTTTCCCTTTCATATCCTAACTCCTCCTCTTCCTCCTCTTCAAGCGACAATTCAAACATACGTCAGTGATACAAGATACAAGGAGGAGGAGGAGGAGGAGGAGGAGGAGG
>NC_087166.1:23523765-23541265 GCF_035594125.1 Scylla paramamosain | reverse complement strand
ATCTTGCTCAAAGGGTGTTTCCCCCTTTAGCCATGGGAGGGATGATTTTTGGCTCTGTGAAAGCTTGAGTCCACCCTTGTAATTACTTCTCTGTTAACTACTCTTTTTTCCCGACCAGCGATAATAAGCTTGTCCGTCGCGATAATGTGCAGAATGACCCAAACAACCCAGCATGAACCTCAAGGCCTGTTCCTGTTTGGTCTTCCGTTGTATATTTATATGCATGATGGAGTTGCATGTTTCTCCGCGCTCAGCCTCCCGCGCAGCTCCAGTACACACACCAGCGGTCCGCTTCGGTGACATTACCAACTCCGGCAAAAAGGTGCAGGCAGGAACAAGGGACAGACGCGGCCACACAAAGCCTGGAGACCTCGAGGCGGGGACGTGACGCTTGCACTGAGCCAGACACTGGAGGACCACGGCTTGACGTGTAGACTGACAGATGAAGCTTACTAGAGGCGCCCAGGTGTTGTGAGGAGCCTTTGTGATGAAGTAACATGCGTATAGAAACTCTCATCATCAAAATCATCACTATCATCACTACCACGGCTGCGGAAGACATCTCCCAAAACCTCCCACACTCTACCATCTACGACTTCCATTCCCTGATTGCGTCACTGCACCTCTCTGTCCCCATTCCTCGGTTCTGCATCCCCCGCCAGCCAGCCATCCGCCACTCGCCCCCACCTGCTCATGGCCGCCCGCCGCCACCACGCCGTTCGCCGCCTACCACATTCCTCATCAGTCACGTCACGAACCTGCCTCAGGACTCCCACGGGTGTCTTCATTACTCCCTCGAGGGCCACACGTCACCGTCACACCTCACACTCACACACCTGGCACCACACACGACACACCAAGCACCGCTCCTTGGACTCGCCATCACACTTCAGACATTCCCACGCTCGCCGCTCCTCGCCTCAATCCTTCAGCCCGGCGCCCCCAAGCCCAGGTCTCCAGCTCACACCTGGCCGTGCCCCGTGCATCGCGGCTGAGACCTTCGCGGCCATAATGCGCGTGCAACAAAGAGCGCGCGGAGGGGTCGCCGCAGAGCTGGGAGGTCACGCGGTTATGACAGCGTCGGGGTCAGGGGTCGCGTGAGTGACCTGCCAGCGTGGGAACACAGTCGGTGAAGCACCCAGCGGTCCCAGCCATTCACTGCAGCGCCTCTTCCCGGGACGCCCTCCTTACTTAACTAACCTCCCATCCTCTCTCTGCCTGAATAACACCTTCCTTGCTTCATGTTTTGCTTCTTGCCACTAGTTCTTTTAATGCTTTCTTTCTCCCTCCTGTAACCTATTTTCTCTCATACATTCCTCTCTCCTCCTCCTGCTGCTTCCTCAGTCCCCGCGGAGTTAGTTACTTGCATTCTGGACTTCACGTTCTGTAAATGTTCCTCGCACGGCGCATTTGTGTGGCGGTGGCGGAACAGAACGGAGGCATCACTGGCGGGGGAGGCGGGAGGCAGCGGAACAAAGGGCACACTCGACGGCCAGCGGTGCAGCAGGAGGAGCAGCAGGAGCAGGAGGTACCGTTGCAGGAGCGGCGCGCGGAAGTCAAGGTCCACTTCTTCCATTAGCCTCGGCGCCACAAAATCCATCGCTGCGCTAAAAACAATCCTCGCGAGTTTTCTTTCCTGAGCGGCGCGCGAGACAGTTACGCGACGCAGCGGCGAGCCAAATGTCACAAGTGTTTGATCTCATTGGTCATGGTTCCCCGCGCGCCACGCCACCGCCACCACCATCGCTGCTACCACCACCACTACCACCACCACATCCACCACATCCACGTAACCAAAACCACAGTTTCCACACCACATCATGACACCGCTATTGTCACACCACCACCACCACCACACCCCCTTAAGACCACCACATCCACACTACTACAGCCACTAACTCCACATCACCACCATTACTACCAATAATACCGCACCGCCACGACACCACAGCCGCCATTTGCACATCACATCGCCAGCCACCACCACCGCCACACCACATAAGCAGAACCAGAAACACGTTGGCAGACAGACAGCAAGGCACACAAACAGGCAGACTTTGAAACCTAAAACGTGTATACAGCCTTCTCGTGACGCAAGCTTATCTATAAGTGTTGAATAAAACTAATAATAAATAAATAAATAAAAAATAAATATGACGGAACTTAATTAAAACGAACACTGATCTTCTCACAAGAAATCACTAGCGAATTATTAAGTAAATGCCGGAATTAAACCTTCTCACTTTACACTTATACTCTTATTTTCTTTTCTATGTGTGTGTGTGTGTGTGTGTGTGTGTGTGTGTGTGTGTGTGTGTGTGTGTGTGTGTGTGTGTGTGTGTGTGTGGTGGTTTCATGATGCAAGAATACAGTAATTTATCGGGCGGTGACGGACTGACATCAGCTGCGGGCTTGACAGAACCATACAGATATTCAACCGCTGTCACTCGTGGCCAGGGATGCTAATGACTCGGTTATCTGAGAGTTTGCACCATCAAAGAACACAAAGAAAGTACAAAATCGCATCATATTTCTTGTACATTTATTTTTTTCATGATAAGCTTCTGTTGGGGAGAGAGAGAGAGAGAGAGAGAGAGAGAGAGAGAGAGAGAGAGAGAGAGAGAGAGAGAGAGAGAGAGAGAGAGAGAGAGAGAGAGAGAGAGAGAGAGAGAGACTTTCACATCTGAGCCTCAATTGAAAACATGTACAATGGAAGAAAAAACAAATAAAAAAAAGAAAAGGAATAAAGAAAGAAGCAGTAAACAAATATAGCAAACAACGAAGAAATGCTGATAACAAAAATTTTCTTCAGTGAATTCTTAACACGCAAGCAAGGAGGAAAAAACACACATACACACATACACACACACACACACACACACACACAAGACGTTTAAGTGCAACCTTTCACAACTGTACGAGGAAAAACTCTGAGCTCACCTGACCTCACCTCACCAGTCCCGCGTCAGGTGCTACGTGTGGCAGTCAAGGCAAGGAGGGAGTGCAGAGGCAGGGAGTGTAGTCAGCAAAGATTCGCTTTTCGACACACACACACACACACACACACACACACACACACACACACACACACACACACACACACACACACACACACACACACTATTTTGCTGATTACCAAAGAAAATGCAGCGTACTCATAAATAAAATAATAATAAAAATAATAATAATAGATGGATAAATAAATCAATAAATATGACCAGCAGCTCTTGTGCTAAAGTCGAGAGAGAGAGAGAGAGAGAGAGAGAGAGAGAGAGAGAGAGAGAGAGAGAGAGAGAGAGAGAGAGAGAGAGAGAGAGAGAGAGAGAGAGAGAGAGAGAGAGAGAGAGAGAGAGAGAGAGAGAGAGAAATGGAAAAAAAAACTTCTAATAAACATAAGGTAAACAAGGCTACATTCACTGCAACAAAACTACACACACACACACACACACACACACACACACACACACACACACACACACACACACACACACACACACACGAGGGGTGACAAGAAGCAGTGAACGCAGCAAGCAAGCAAGTAAAAGCACAGAGCGTTTATAAGACAAGCACAAAACACACTGCTACACTCTCAACGATAAAAACTCCTTCATTTCTGCTACTTTCACCAGCGGGGTTGTGACGTTCTGGCGGCGGCGGCGGCGGGGGTCGAGGGGCGGGCGGGCGAGTCACGTTTAGCAGTGCTCCCAACCTTGCACTCACGTCTTGCTCGCCCGCTCACTCCCACGCGGCTCAACAAAGACCTACCGCTACTGTGCTTCACGCGGCCTCACTCCTGTGTGGTGGCTACTGACTGATTGTGATTGCAAGGTGCGCGTCTGTCATTTTAAGTAGTTGTTGTTGGGTTCTGAATATTGGGCTAATTGAGTGCTGCTGGTGTTATGTAGGTAGGGAGGGAGGTTGGTGGGTGTTAGGGAGAGAAGGAGGGAGGTAGCCGGATATATGGATACGTAGATACAGTGAGTGGAAGTGACTGAGTGACTGAGTCCGTTAGATAGTTTGACAGATAGATAGACAGATAGATAGAGAGACAGACTAACAGATAGACAGAAGAATAGACTGGCAGGTATTCACTGCCTACTTTTTCATCATAAAACATATACATGTATATTTTCAGCCAAATATCAAAGCAAATAGTTTAAAATTACAAAAAAGAAATTAACAAGTTACTCTGCAACATTATTCTTTACTACTACTACTGCTACTACTACTACTACTACTTCTACTACTTCATCTACTACTACTACTACTACTACTACTACTACTACTACTACCATTACCACACCAAGAACTACCAACAACAATGACTTCTAGTATCACTGAACCCCAACACACACACACACACACACACACACACACACACACACACACACACACACACACACACACAACTTTTCACACCTTGTATTCACCTGTAGCCGCCACTACCACCACCTTCCAACCTTCTACATGCCTCGAGTGGCGTGGCCGGGCGGCTGGTGGCGCTGGCTGGGAGTTGCTCGGGACACACCATATTCTAAAACACCTCTGCCTCACCTCCTACTTTCAAAAGGCTCTGGTTGAAGTGACTTGTGTTTCTAAGGATTTTTTTTTTTTTATAGTTCTAGTGGCAGATTAACAAGATTTCTATATAGTTAACAGGAGAAACACTCTTGAGAACCCGAATAATCTGTGACCTTTGAAAACAGTCGTGGTGAGAGAGCAAAGCATTTCAAAACACGGGCCTCACCTGCCCTAGCACGCTTCCCTTAGGTAGGAGAGAGAGAGAGAGAGAGAGAGAGAGAGAGAGAGAGAGAGAGAGAGAGAGAGAGAGAGAGAGAGAGAGAGAGAGAGAGAGAGAGAGAGAGAGAGAGAGAGAGAGAGAGATACCGTTCCAGAAGAGTGAATTAGAAAAACTTGAAACACTACACCAGATGCTAAAACACACACACACACACACACACACACACACACACACACACACACAAAGAAAAAACAGACGAGGTTTCGAACGCGGGACCAGAACATCACTGTGTCGCCACCGTAACCACTAAGCTCCCACCGCCCCCGACATCCCCCGGACACCCACCCTCCCCTGCAACAACCCATCGCCTTCCCCTCTCTCCTGAAAATGACAGTGTTCTCATTGGGCTGATTATTGTTACGCGTCTTCCTCCAAGTCCCAGCAATGTGTGTCTACGTAAGCTGACTGTCTCGTGTTCTGAAGCGCTTCGTTCTCTCAGCAACACCGTTTTCTAAATACAATGAGGTTATTAGTGAGGTTTTTGTTATTTTTTGTCTTAATGGCAATGCAGGGCGGTTCTTAAACTATAGATTCAAGAAAACTATACGAATGTTTTGTTTTCTCCTTTTTCCTTATTTTTTTTTTGTCGTTTTATCAAGTTTTATTATTATTATTATTATTATTATTATTATTATTATTATTATTATTATTATTATTATTACTGACAATGCAGTCATTAAAGTCTTAAACTTTAATTAACTAGAATCAAGAAAACTCAACGAATGTTTTGTTTCTTCACTTTTTTTCTTTCTCCATTTTTTTTTCCGTCTTTTATCAAGTTTGCAGAAAATAAATGAGAGAAATACACCTTTATATTTGAGTGTATCTTGCATGCGCTTCCCCAAGAGTTTGAGTGACTACAATACATAATACCAATGGCGTGTGTCGGTATCAAGTCAGGTTTTCTACTACTACTACTACTACTACTACTACTACTACTACTACTACTACTACTACTACTACTACGTACTACAAATTCTAGTTATTCTAATACTTTCGCTAATTCTACTAATTCTACTATTATTTCTTCAGTACAACAACAACAATACGTACTGCAACAACAACAGGATGGAAAGTGGATGAAAGAGGAACGTCAGGATGGAAGGGAATTTGCCCGCGAAAAAAAAAAAAAAAAGGAAGGAATGTGGCTGATTTTTTTTTTTACTCATTCCCTTCTAGTGATTCATTAACTGATTCTAAACTTGACGATATTGTAACAAAGGGTAAGCAAATATATGTACGATTTATGACAGACTACTACTACTACTACTACTACTACTACTACTACTACACATGCATCTCAAGCCCCCACCTGCCACCTAACCCGCTCCCTGCCCTCTTACTAACTCCCACACCCTCAAATTCAAGCTCCTTATTCTCCCACTCCATCCTGCTGCAGGCTCCCTTACCCTCGCCGCCCACAGACCGCCCTTCCCCACCTCACATCCGCCCATTACGGCAACAAGGTTAGGGTAACGCCCCCTGGAACCGCCCTTAAGATGCCACACAAACGACCCTCTAAACAACTACTACGTGAGTGTGTGTAACCTCCTCCCTCTCCTCCTTCTCCTCCCTCGCTTCATTCCCACAGCAATCCTCCTCCTCCTCCTCCTCCTCCTCCTTCTCCTCTTCCCTTTCATGTTTTACGTGTGTGTGTGTGTGTGTGTGTGTGTGTGTGTGTGTGTGTGTGTGTGTGTGTGTGTGTGTGTGTGTGTGTGTGTGTGTGTGTGTGTGTGTGTGTGTGTGTGTGTGTATGAGAGAGAGAGAGAGAGAGAGAGAGAGAGAGAGAGAGAGAGAGAGAGAGAGAGAGAGAGAGAGAGAGAGAGAGAGAGAGAGAGAGAGAGAGAGAGAGAGAGAGAGAGAGAGTAGTAGTAGTAAGTTTGGAAAACAGTCATAATGAGAGAGAGAGAGAGAGAGAGAGAGAGAGAGAGAGAGAGAGAGAGAGAGAGAGAGAGAGAGAGAGAGAGAGAGAGAGAGAATGGTAGCTAAGGAGGAGTAAAAAGAATAGGGGAGTGATGGGGAGTGATGGGAGGCACAATAAACCTTGACTCACTCCCGTATAACGTTGCCGCCCTGATAGCAAGTCCTCGAGCTGCGGTGAGGCGTGACGCGCTAATCGAAGAGACATCACGGTTTTGAGGACGCTGGACGCATGAAATGGGCGGTGTGACGGTGTGACGGGAAAGAGGAGCGGGAGAACTTAGCCACCTGCTCTCTCACCACGGCAATTTTCAAAGGTTACGTTTATAATTAGCAGGGTTGTCAAGAGTGTTTCTCGTGTTCATACTGTAAGGTTGTTAATCTGTCACCAGAACTGTCAAAACATCCTTAAATACCCGTGTCACTTTAACGAGATCCTTTGGAATGTTGTAGCGGTGCGGCGTAGAAGCGTTTCAGAATACAAGGTTCTCAGGCTCGTCATTGTGAAAGCCGCCTTGTCTCTACGGCTTGGTGGAGATGATAATGAGTGTGAGGAGCGAAGGCTGCCGTGGTGGTGGTGGTGGTGGTGGTGGTGGCGAAGGTGGTGCGTGTGAGTAATGTGGAGGAGTGAATGTGGAGTAACACTGACGATCCAGCCGCGCACTCCACTCCATGCACTCCAGCCCACTTCCTCCACAGACGACCCCTGCTACCTTCACCATAGTCCTGTTACGTGGGACAAACGCACACACATACACACCACATCAGGGCAGCACACACGCCTCCTGCACTTTCCTTCCCTGCCCAACACACCCACCACAAGCTTCCCACTGACACCAAACCCGGACTGACAAAGCGATGTAAACTTATTCGCATCTTCCTCACTTCCTCAGCCTAACCACTCAGTCACATTCACTCAATCACGGAGAGAGAGAGAGAGAGAGAGAGAGAGAGAGAGAGAGAGAGAGAGAGAGAGAGAGAGAGAGAGAGAGAGAGAGAGAGAGAGAGAGAGAGAGAGAGAGAGAGAGAGAGAGAGAGAGAGAGAGAGAGAGAGCGCCACAAGCCAAGGAGTTTATTAATGTGTTTGCTTTATTTACCTCTTCCGCTCTAAAATAATATCAATAATAATGATAAAAAAAAATAAATAAAGGTTTGTAAGGACACACACACACAAAAAGGAGAGAATGAGAGCTTTGAATTTTTCTTAAGCTACATAAATAATGAAGACTATAGAAATTAAAATGATAAGAGATTGTTTTTTTTTATTTTCTAAGCTACATGATTATCTAAGAAATTGTTGAATAAAAGAGAAAATTACAAGCTGATTTTTTTTTTACGCTACAGGAATATTCAAGTCTGTAATTTGGTATTTTTTAGCTACATAATTTTTCAGGAGGTTGTAGGTAATAGAGAATAAGTGGTCGATTTTTTTTTTTTGTAACCTATATAAATATTTAAAGGAATGCAGTACAAAAGATATATATATATATATATATATATATATATATATATATATATATATATATATATATATATATATATATATATATATATATCCAGCAGTGAATAGTTGAATTCGGACACTAAAGATCAAGATTTTCAAGATTATCACACCAGCGAGTATCTTCATTTATTATTATTATTTATTTATTTTTTTATTCGGACAATGAAGATCAAGATTTTCAAGATCAGCGAGTATTTTTAAGTTGTATGAGTTCAGAAAAAAAAAATTGTATGAGTTCAGAAAAAAAAAAAAAGTGGAAGTGAAACAGTAAGTGGAAGAAACTTCCACTTACTGCCTTATCAATGGTGACTCAAACTGCACTTCAACGATGGATATAAAAAGTTTCGAGCGCGATATACCGACACACACACACACACACACACACACACACACACACACGCGCCTCGCCCTACCCGTGCCACCAGACACCACAATAAGATAACGCCCCTAAAGGCGCCACGTACGGACCGGTACAGACTCAGTGCGATTCCCACCATGGTGCGAGCCATCAATCAATAGTCTCTTCTAGATTTGACTTACCTTTAGGATTAATGTCAAGTATTTCCCCACCCCCAATGTACATTTTCAGTTTGTTGACTGCCTAAAGAATAAACCGTTTATTATTATTATTAATTATTACACACACACACACGTACGTCTCACTCTCCCATCCCCAAACACGTGCTCTCCTCTCCAAGCGCCCCCCAACTCTCCTCAACCATCTAACAAATCTAATCTATGGTGAAGATACATAAGAACATAACAAAATAAGAAAGACTGCAAGAAACCAAACCATAGATTCAACACGAGGCAATCCCTGAATGAAACGTATATTCGTACCTACCAATTTCCACCTCTCATCCTCACCCATTAACTGACATAATGTTCTTTTAAACCTCCCTAATGACTCGGCACTAACAATCTGATTACCGAGTCTTAGAGTCTATCCCATTCATCTACCACTCTGTGAACCAATTACTTCCTATCACCTTTCTTAAACGTAACTTTACTTCGCTTGCACTTATTACCTCTTGTGATAATATGATAACATGTCAGCTTCAACATTCTATAAAGAAAAAAAAAATAGGGAAGCTGCAAGAAGCCATCAGGCCTACACGTGGCATTCCCTGTAAGAAACATACCACCTATCATTCCTTTCCATAAATCTGTCTAATCTTTTAAAGCTTCGTAATGACATAGCACTAACAACCTGATTCCTGCACTAACAACCTGATTCCTGATTCCATCTATTTTCTTCACACTACCTGATCTTTAAACGCCCACGAGACAGGAAGGCTGGCAGGGAGGCAAGAGCAGGAGAAAGGACAGCGCTAGTATGCAATGGACAGGAAGCCCCTCCAACCCTATAAACACACTGCCCAACCACTTACGCGGATCCAGTGGTCAGAAAGGCGAAGATCACAGTTAAGGCTTTCAATGGAGCGTATTCTGAAACATTAAGCTCTCTAACCACCAAATATTTTCAACGACCGCAAAGATGATTAGCCGGGTTATGAATAGTGTTTCTCCTGTTCACAATGTAGAAATGTTAATCTGTCATTAGAACAGTAAAAACACTCCTAACAACACGTGCAACTTCAACTAATAAACTGATATAATAAGGCATGTGAAGTTTATCTCAAGAATAGGAGGAGGGAGGGAGGGAGGGAGGAAAGATCTGAAACACAAGATAATAAATACAGTTTTGTGATGGAGAGAGAGAGAGAGAGAGAGAGAGAGAGAGAGAGAGAGAGAGAGAGAGAGAGAGAGAGAGAGAGAGAGAGAGAGAGAGAACCTAACTACTCGTAATTGTATAAAATTTCCTGACAAGGATCTCTCTCTCTCTCTCTCTCTCTCTCTCTCTCTCTCTCAACCTGTCATCGACACTAGAATCTTAGAACCAGACCCGGAACAACCAGAGAGAGAGAGAGAGAGAGAGAGAGAGAGAGAGAGAGAGAGAGAGAGAGAGAGAGAGAGAGAGAGAGAGAGAGAGAGAGAGAGAGAGAGAGAGAGAGAATTTTCTATTATTTTCTATTTTCTTAACCCAATCTATTCTATTAACATTGAAGTAGTTTTTTGTTTTCTATTTTTCTTTCTTGATTTCTTAAGTTCCAGTGTAGTTGATTTTCTTTCTTTTTTTTTTTTTTGCCTTTCCTTTAATTTCTGGTGGTGGTGGTGGTGGTGGTGGTGGTAAGTACGAAACAAAAATGGGTGAAGGAAAAAAATTGATAAACGTGACAAAAGGGAAGTTGAATCAAAGTGTGCAATTGATTTCGTACGTATAGAAGTAGTAGTAGTGGTGGTGGTGGTGGTGGTGGTGGTCGTGGTGGTGGTGGTGGTGTTGCAAGGCCTCGGTTGACTTTCCTCTCAACTCAACCGCGACATCATCTTTCTGTCACGCAGATGAGAGAGAGAGAGAGAGAGAGAGAGAGAGAGAGAGAGAGAGAGAGAGAGAGAGAGAGAGAGAGAGAGAGAGAGAGAGAGAGAGAGAGAGAGAGAGAGAGAGAGAGAGAGAGAGAGAGCACGCAACACCAGCCTTGTGACCACCCGCGATGTTTCTCCCTCCCTCCTGACCGCCACACACACACACACACACACACACACACACACACACACACACACACACACACACTTCTCCCTGTTCTCCCTTCACCACCACGAGACCTTACGTGTGTATGTGTGTGTGTGTGTGTGTGTGTGTGTGTGTGTGTGTGTGTGTGTGTGTGTGTGTGTGTGTGTGTGTGTGTGTGTGTGTGTGTGTCATGGTGGTGGTGGTGGTGATGATTAAGCAGGTTCTCAACATTGTTTCTCCTATTCGTAATCTTGTTAATCTATCACCAGGGCAAAAAAGGAAAAAGAAAATAAATAAATAAATAAATAAATAAATAAATAAATAAATAAAATAAAAATAAATAAATAAAAACCTTGTGTAACTTCGATAAGAGCCTTTTGAAAGTAGTGGAGGCGCGGCGCAGGAGTGTCTCAGAATATGGACCATGAATGAATGAATGACACGAATCAATCACTGCATGAATAAACAGACACACACACACACACACACACACACTAAGGTCACACGCACCACCGCCACCTTTACGTCAACACGACTAACAGTACATAGCCAGTGAGTGCTGCCGCTGCCCCCACCCAGCCACCACCACCACCACCTCCCCCGTGCCATCAGCCCTGCCCTCCGCCTCCCCCTTCTCCTTTCTCCCATGCCATCATCTCTGCCCCTCCACCTCCCCTCCTTTCCTTGGTTCACCTCCACGCCACGGACCAGTCCTACATCGCAGCCGCCCCCCACCTCCCCTCCCTGCACTGCGCCGCCCTGCACGATCCCTTACGCATTAAAAGCGGGTGGGAGGGGGCGGGGGCAGAAGTTTGCTGCTGTTGCTGCTGCTGTCGCCCCGTTCGTCTGTCCGTTCCTTGCTTCACGATTCCAACATGAATCTGGCGCAGGTTCTCGCGGTGCAAGACGGGCGATGAATGGGGCGACGCCACGGATGCCGAGCAATGAGCAGGAACTCGTCAGCAATGCCAGGCGGCGCGAGGCGGTGTCCTCCAGCCGGTGTTCTTACTTGGAAGAACAGCATTCCGTCACCTTGAGTCGGCGAGAACTGAACCTGGAAGCGACGGCGGCACCCCAAAGCTCTGTTGCCAGGCTGCTGCTGCTGCTGCTGCTGCTGCTGCTGCTGCTGCTGCTGCTGCGCCGCTGTCACTGCCGTGTGTTGCCGTCTGAAACTCTGTGCGGATTTGACCTTATAATGAATCAGGCGCTATTTCCCAAGTTGCAACTGTTAATTGTCTTGCTAACACCACTAGTGGCGGCGCCTCAGCAGTGACGGCGCGTGCGGGCAGGTACGGGGCGACGGGATGGGGTGTCCCTAGCGGTGTATTCTTCCCGCCGTCCACACTCACGTCACCCGCGGTCAGCTGATCATATGTCACGTGTGACGTCACCAAGCGGTTATGTGATCATACCAGTGCGTCCCGAAGGGGGTGGAGGACGCTCATACGGCGCGAAAAGTCAGGCGTCATCGATAACAAAGAAACATGCCATGAATGGCGCCACAACACGGGAAACCAACACGAACACCAGCACACAGCGGCGCGGTGGGGACACCGCACGCACGCACGCACGCACGCGCACACACACACACACACACACACACACACACACACACACACACACACACACACACACACACACACACACACACACAAAAAAGTTTTTCCTGTACATTTATGTGCGTGTCCCTACTCCGTAAATTACGAACCGTTTGTTATCATTATTACTACTACTATTATTATTATTATTATTATTATTATTATTATTATTATTATTATTATTATTATCATTATCATTATTATTATTATTATTATCATTATTATCACTATTATAATTTTCATTTTACAAGACTCAAGAATATCTACACATCCCGTCTCCCACCAAGTCAGTAGATCACAATTACATACTTAATTACAACGCTCGATTACAGAATGAAGGGAAGCGAAGTGAGGATGGGATGAAAACAAAAGAACAAAATTAGGAAAACTGTAAGAAGCCAGCAAACCTACAGGTGCAGCTCCAATATGACAAAAAACATGCACCCCCATACTGGTCCACATTTTCAAACGCTCCCCAAAGATTCCGTATTACCAAACTGGGGCCGTATTCTGAAACACTTCTGCGCCGCACCTCCACTACTTTCAAGAGCCTCTATGTAGTTGACACGGGTTTTTAAGGATGTTTTTTACGGTTCTAGTGACATGTTAACAAGATTGCTGTATTATTAACAGGAGAAACGCTCTTGAGGACTCGGCTAATCGACTCTGTGGCCTTTGAAAATAGTCGTGGTGAGAGAGAGTTTCAGAATATAGGATCTGATTGCTGAGTCCATTGCAACCACCTACCACTCTATTTGTGAGACATTTTCTCCTATACAGTTACTGAGCTTGAGGCCAGTATTATTCTTTTGTCTTAGAGAGAGAGAGAGAGAGAGAGAGAGAGAGAGAGAGAGAGAGAGAGAGAGAGAGAGAGAGAGAGAGAGAGAGAGAGAGAGAGAGAGAGAATGTAAAAAAAAAGAAAAGGAGGGAATGCTATGATAAACTAGATGAATTAATACATAAATGAACAAACAAACAAACAAACAAACAGGAATCAAGGAAACTCGAAGAAAAACGTTAATTAAATTAAAGAAAAAAATACAGAATTAAGGAAGAAAATTGAATAAGAAGGAACCAGGAGGAGGAGGAGGAAGACTGGGACGTAAGGAGGAAGGAAAGAAAAAGAAAAGGAAGAGGAAAGAAGGGTAGGAAAACTGTGAAAGGAAGAAGAAAAATACAAAAAGAGGAAAAGAAATACACACAAAGTCTGACACTGGCTGACATTGGCAATGATTAATTTGTTTCATACGTTTTGACTATTAAATTCAATATGTACGCTTAAGTATTCAGTTTGACCATCCTATATAAGCAGGACGGTGCTAATGAACCATCAAAACACGGCTGAACACCAAGCGACATGAGTGGTCAAGGCATCTCACTAACACTCCTGCTGGTGATGGTGATGGTTTTCTTGAATGGCGTGAGACTAGGAAACACTGCTGCGATTCACGGTGACCCACGCATTCAAGACACTGAAGACCTACTACCAATTTGGATTGACGTGATGGAGGAGGAAACCTTTCCTTGGAAGAACTTGTGTCCCTTCAAGGCAGACGCCAAGGGGAACCTAACTCTCCTCCAGCCTGCCGAGGGCGTCCGGTGTGTTGCGCTACATGGAATTACTGAATCAAACGCAGTATTCAACATAGTCTTCGTGCCTGACCGAAGCGAGCGTTGGAAACAGCAGGGACGGTAAAAGTAAGTACAGTCTGTGCGTCAGTCGTTCACCATTGCTTTATTTTACCTGTCTAGTGTGTCCTATACACAGTATATGCAATTGTGTATTATATCTCGTTATAGACTACATTTTCTTGGCTTTCACGTGATATATCTTTGATTTTGTTACGTTGAATAATTAAGGAGTTATAAAATGAGGAATAATAGTGTTAAGCAGGAAACATTTTCAGATTTTGAAACTTTCACAGGGCCCCTTGGAACAAAAAAAATCTATTTGACATGCAGCATCTCTTAAAAATTCATTAAAAACAGACTCCCTAAGTAAAACACTTCATGACAATAATTTTACTGTTTCTTGCTTCCTCAGTTGTGCGGTCTCGGTGCCTCTCTCTCTCTCTCTCTCTCTCTCTCTCTCTCTCTCTCTCTCTCTCTCTCTCTCAAGGATGGACAACGCTGCCAGATGTACGATATTCCTATCATCCCCCCCGTCTCTCTCTCTCAGCAATAGTTAAGTAATAATTGTATCTTAATAGCACAGCTTCTTGTAATAACTTGACATAAAACATAAGGATACTGGCATTAGCAATGGCGTACGACAGTTTGGGCTGGCTGGTGTGGCACGTGTTGAGAACACTCACGTGACCCCCGCAATGTTAACTTCAACATCACTTGTGTGACCAATGGGCGTCAGCTGCACGCACGATAGAGATACGATCACATCAGTATTATTAATTTTCTAAGATGTAGGAAAAATTATAGAACAGAATACATTATTAACTCCATTTCACGGTGGTTGGCACTTGGCCCCTTGTACTTTCCAAACGTGTGTATTGTTGTGCTCAAGTGTTGTATGCGAATTTTGAAATGGCTGTGCGAGGAATGCATGAAAAGATCTGAAAACTGGTGAACTATTTTGATAGCATGGAAAAGTGTTAATCCACATCCGAAAAAAAAAAAAAGTTTTGCATTTTTATTACTCACACTTATAACAGGTTAAGGTTTTCTCAATAGTAGGTATGTATGTATTCATTTATTTATGTACGTATACATGTACACATGTATTTACCCATTTCTTTCTACACGTATGAGTATATTTATTCATTTATGTACGCATGCATGTATTTATTTACTTATTTGCAAATGTAAAACTACTTCAGATTTATAAGAAGGCTTTCATGAATGTAGTTAGTCTCACAAGGAGTATAAACTGTCAAGATGAAAACCCATGAGAACTTGTAAGATCACCACTGTACCCTTTGAAGAACAACCCTTATGTCAGAATACAACGTTTAATTGGTATTTGTCACGACAGAACAATTCACTCGCTATTTTCTTATCCTAAGACTGTACAAGGAAGTGATATACAAAATACGAAAAAAAGATACAAAGAACCAAACAAAAATGCAATGAAAAGGAGTACGCGAGTATGAGCCATGTCGTATGAAGTGTGCGGTATGTGGACAGGTGCAGGAGGTGGAGGGGATCTCGAACCATGCTCCAGTAATCATACGGATCCGAAGGTTAGCTAGGAGACCACTGAGACAATGAGTTTTTGTATGCAGTAGAGAGAGAGAATAAATAAATAAATAAATAAATAAATAAAGAAAGAAAGAAAGAAAGGAAAGGAAAGGAAAGGAAAGGAAAGGAGAGAGAGAGAGAGAGAGAGAGAGAGAGAGAGAGAGAGAGAGAGAGAGAGAGAGAGAGAGAGAGAGAGAGAGAGAGAGAGAGAGAGAGAGAGAGCAACAACTATTCCTGCTGCTACTACTACTACTACTACCACCACCATCAGCACTACAACCGCCACCGCCACCACCACCAGCGTAACTCGTGACCCATTCCATACTCCACTACACCAGGGGTCAACCAAGGGGCATCCCGGGTCAGGAGACGCCTCAGGTCAGGGGTCAGAGGTGAAGGGTGAAAAGTGCAGGACGGTGCGGTGCTGGGACAAAGGCGTCGGCAGCGACAAAGGAAGAGAGTGGAGAGGAGGAGGAGGAGGAGGAGGAGGAGGAGGAGGAGGAGGAGGAGGAGAACAAGAATATGAAAAAAAACAATAATAACAACAATTAAAAGAAAATGATAATGAACAAGATGATAATGGAAGAAGGAATGATAAAGAAGGAATGATAAAGAAGAAGAAGAAGAAGAAGAAGAAGAAGAAGAAGAGCTACATAGATACTTAGGCCACAGCAGACTTCGCGGTCCTCACCAGAAGAAGAAGAAGAAGAAGAAAACACTGACGACTACAGTCTCTCTCTCTCTCTCTCTCTCTCTCTCTCTCTCTCTCTCTCTCTCTCTCTCTCTCTCTCTCTCTCAGCCTTTCATTTTATTCTCAGCCTTTCATTTTATTTCTTGCTTCCCCCTCTTCCTCTTCCTTTCAGTTTCTCTGCCCGCTTCCTCTGCTTTCCTTCCTCTTCCTTTCCCTCCTCCTCCTCTTCCTCCTCCAGCGCTGGGAAGACTTTCGAATCCTGCAGTTGATCGGCTAAAGAGGAGGAGGAGGAGGAGGAGGAGGAGGAGGAGGAGGAGGAGGAGGAGGAGGAGGAGGAGGAGTTTAATGAATTACCATAAAAAAAATACAGAAGATAATGTGCTCTTATGTATGTGTAACCTTGGCGCGCTCGCGTACACACAAACACACACACACACACACACACACACACACACACACACAGCTACCCAAGGAATGCCAAGGATATGGTCGTTTTTCTTCGCTTTTGAGGAAGGAGGAGGAGGAGAAAGAAGAGGAGGAGGAAAAGGAAGGGAGAAGTAAGGAGGGAGAGGACAAGTGGACTGATGGATAAGGTGGAGACTTGCGTAACAGGAGGAGGAGGAGGAGGAGGAGGAGGAGTCGCAGTCTATTTCTCAAGGGAGCAAACAAGATATCCGTACCTCTTCTCTTCTCCTCCTCCTCCTCCTCCTCCTCCTGGTCACTCTTCTTCCCCCTCCTCCCTCTCTCTCCTTGTAAACTGACCCTCTGATCCGTTATACCCTAAAATAGAGTACTGGCGAGGCTGACGGACTGACTGACTGACGGAGTGACTGACGGAGTGACTGACTAGTTGTATAAGGGAGTGGCTGAAGGGCGGCAGTAGAAGGAACTATCAAGAAGTAAAGTTTCTTTCTCTCTCTCTCTCTCTCTCTCTCTCTCTCTCTCTCTCTCTCTCTCTCTCTCTCTCTCATAATCTGCATTTAAACGTACAACCGTCCCAACATCTGCATTTTATTTCCCTCACTTTCCTTCCTTCCTTTCCTCTCACCTCTCTCCTTACCGGGGGGAGGGGAGGAGGAGGAAGAAAAGAAAAGGAACACTCCCTTTTCCCCATTCCTCCCCTCGGCTTGTGTTACAGTCGCCATCACACAATTCTGAGAGAGGAAAACTTTTGAGGGTGTGTGTTACGGTGGGTGTAGTGTTATGGTGTTGCGGTGTT
>NC_087166.1:23501265-23508765 GCF_035594125.1 Scylla paramamosain | reverse complement strand
TATCATAACTAAACGTATTAAAATCACTATGCTCTGATTACTAATGGTATTGTTTGTTGTTCTTACTATTCGTATTACTATCGGATTCATGACCTTCGCTGCTGCTGCTGCTGCTACTACTACTACTACTACTACTACTACTACTACTACTACTACGGATAATTACTAGCAGTGTGAGGTCTTAATAGTTTCAAATAATGGTAAAAATAAGTAGTGGTGGTGATGGTCAGAGGGAGTGGTGGTGGTGATTGTGATGACTCACGAGTGGGGGAGAGGGAGGGAGAAAGAGAGAGGGAGGGAATGAAGAGGGAGAGAGGAAGAGAGGAAGAGAGAAAGAAGACAAGGATTCATTGTAGGGTTATAGAGATGGGGCGATGCTCTCTCTCTCTCTCTCTCTCTCTCTCTCTCTCTCTCTCTCTCTCTCTCTCTCTCTCTCTCTCTCTCTCTCTCTCTCTCCAAATTGAATCACGTAAAGAACATTGGCAACACTGCACGGGACTTATACGCATTAATTACGCAATCTTCGCTATTACGTCACTTGTCCTTCAAGCCTTCATTACGACAGGGTGCTGTGACGTTATAACGCGTCACTCCCTGCGTTACGTGTGGCGCTGTGGTGCTGCAAGGGAGTCATGTGGCGCCCGCTGAGTTTAATGAAAGGAATAATACAAAACATAAGGAAAGAAAATGAGTGAAACATTGTACAGGAAGAGTAAGAAGCAACATATTGAAGAAATAGAACGAGAGATAATAATATGACTAGATATGAAAAAAAAAACAAAGTTAATGTTAAACAAAAGTAAATGAATAAAGTAGGCGGAGAAAAAAAATCCGAAGAAAATAAGAAAAATGGGAAAATGAAACATGCATATTAAAAAATAAAAAAGTAAGAAACCAATCGAAAAAAATGAGAAAAACAAAGAAAAATGAGTCAGAAAAATAAGAGTGAAAAGTGAGAAAAGCAAGAAATATACGAAAAAAACGATAAGAGAACAAGTGAAAAAAAAAATCATACCAGCTCAAACAATAAAGAAATACAAGGTGTTATTCAATCAACAATGGTGACATACGCAATTCTGAGCATGGCAGCTGCTTCAAGATAATTAGCGAGCCCAGGTGACGCCGAAACACAGAGGAAGAACAATTGAGAGAGAGAGAGAGAGAGAGAGAGAGAGAGAGAGAGAGAGAGAGAGAGAGAGAGAGAGAGAGAGAGAGAGAGAGAGAGAGAGAGAGAGATTCCAAGTGGTTTCTGAGAGAGGTCTTAAGGACGTAACGAACCAAATAATGGAAGAGTAAGCCATGAGAGAGAGAGAGAGAGAGAGAGAGAGAGAGAGAGAGAGAGAGAGAGAAACACCAGACACTGAGACGCCCGGGGCACAACATACAGCGTTGCCACATCTCACCACCATCACCACCATCTTTGCGTACCTACTATCACCACCAGCACGATCACTACCACCACCCACACATCCCTCACCCTCCACGCCTCACACACTTCCACAACACTACAAACCAACAGGAACGGTACCCATTACACCACTACTCGACCAATAAACCACAAGACGACTCAAGACTCGACCATAGAAAATGTACTGCGACCCGCCATGTTTCCGTCCCCCTCATTTTGTTCATTCCACCCAACTCTCGTAAAAGGAAAGGGTATTAGTAGCACATTAGTTCAGGTATCACGTTTTTTCACCTCAATCTCACGCCTTGATAAGCTAAAAGGTGACGGGAGGTGATAGATGCCTGTCTCTACGAGCTCTCAAGTCTGGAATTCTAACATATAGCGACTTGTGGCATCTTCTCCCTCCTTCCCTCTCAGTGTCTCTCCCCTGCCTCTCTCCGTCCGTGCCTCGCTCTCCTGCCAGTTTACAATGCTCGGAATTTGATAAGCAACACCACAACTCACTGCAACAGACGCCCCAACGCTCTAGTGAGACCCTGGAAGTTAAAGCACCTCTCTTTTTTTCCGTCTTTCCGTCCCTCCTTTACGGAAACAAAAACTGCCGCCGGATTCTTGTGGTTGGGCTCAGGCGGGAAGGATCACGTCTACCTCCGCCACTCCACCACTTCCAAATTTCTCTTCCGCTGTGCCTGCGTGGTGTCAATCCTGCTTCCCCCTGCTCGGTCTCCAACACCTCCACAAGTCCTCAGCCCTCCAGCCCGCCGCTTCCATGGCGCGCTGCTTCTGCTGTTACTGCTATATTGCTATTACTGCTGCTGATGATAATTGCCCTCTTAAAGTATATCGTGAATAATGTTTCTTTGCGCAAATTTCAGTTAATCTAGTCCATGTAACAACAACAACAACAACAACAACAACAACAACAACAACAACTACTACTACTACTACTACTACTACTACTACTACTACTACTACTACTATATCAACACCATCATCACTACCACCACTACTGCAGTCACCAGAAGCAATGTATTGTAACTGCTGGCGTCACGGGAGTATTACACCCATCATGGCATTTTATTTTCTGCTGTGTTACTAATGTTACGTAAGTGAAAGATGTACGAATTCACTCCATATTTTCGTTTTCTTCAATACCAATATTATGCTTCTCTCTCTCTCTCTCTCTCTCTCTCTCTCTCTCTCTCTCTCTCTCTCTCTCTCTCTCTCTCTCTCGTTTTGTTCTTTTTTTCTTTCCATATTTCAATCGTTACTCTGAATTAACTTCGTGTTGTTATTATTTTGTTTCTTCTTATTTATTTATTTTTATTGTCTGTGTGTATCGTTATTATTATTATCATTATTATTATTATTATTATTATTATTGTTATTATTATTATTATTATTATTATTATTATTATTATCATCATCATCATCATCATCATCGGCAGGTGTGGTGATAGCACGGGCAACAGCAACAGTAGTAGTAGCAGTAGTAGTAGTAGTAGTAGTAGTAGTAGTAGTAGTAGTAGTAGTAGTAGTAGCAGTAGCAGTAGCAGTACTGGTGATGGTGGTGGTGGTGGTGGTGGTGGTAGTGGTGGTAGTAGTAGTAGTAGTAGTAGTAGTAGTAGTAGTACCACTATCATTATTATTACCCATAATTGTCATCACGACCACCATATTATTATTTTCATTAATATTATTGTTACAACAACTACTACCACTACCATTACTACTTCTACCACCACCACTATCACTAACAACACAAATGCCACACCAACAACAGGGAGGACATCACGAGAGAGATACGCACAAGGAGAACCAACGGATGAAGCCAAGGCCGCGAGATGGAGCCTTCCCTCCACCTCCACCACCACCACCACCACTGCTCACCGCTGTCCTGACTTCTGATGAGAGCCACACGAAGAGCGTCACCCAGCCCTCCCCTCCATCCCTGTACTGACTCACCGATTATCACACACGCCACGCTATCAGGAGAACGTGGAGACTGCACTAGTAACCCATAACTCCCACACACCTCAGCCTCTCTCTCTCTATAGGACATTTACTCTTTTAACACCGCGCTGATAAAGCCAACTAGTTCATGATCCCAGTGACAGTTTAACAATGTAGCTCCATTATTTTGTTTAGCATTATATTCTCACACATTTCTGCTTCTCTTGATCTGTTATATATACGTAGTGGAAGTTTACATTAAGGTTTACAATGTTTTCGTGATTAGATCCTAGTTTAACACGAATTATGTGTCATCTGAGAGAGAGAGAGAGAGAGAGAGAGAGAGAATCCTTCCACTCATTCATTCATTAAATCAGTTAGTCAACGAACCACTCATCCTGTCAGCCAACGAACCACTGATCATCCGGTCAGTGATCCAACAAACGAACGAACCGACAGACCAGTGAACAAGTAACGAAACCAGTGAACCCGGGGAGCAGTCAGAGAAGCAATAACACCTCTACGCAAAAACTGTATTAATATTGAGAACCACCCGCGTAAAATTGAACCCAGCGTGAAATATTACGAACCAAATGTATTAATCTTTTTCTTTCTTTTCTTCTCCATCCTGACTCTTTTATTGTAAGTTTCTTTAAACAACAAAACGAACGGATGTCATGTCACACACACACAAACACACACACACACAGAGAGAGAGAGAGAGAGAGAGAGAGAGAGAGAGAGAGAGAGAGAGAGAGAGAGAGAGAGAGAGAGAGAGAGAGAGAGAGAGAGAGAGAGAGAGAGAGAGAGACTTTCCATTGAGACGAATTACATTAAATTTCAAAACCTCTCCTTCCACTATCTTTATTCTTATCTCCACCTCCTCCTCCAGTTCCTCCGTCCTCCATTATCTCCACTCTTCTTCAGTTCCTCCATTCTCATCTCCTCCACCTCCTATTCCTTCTATTTCTTCACGTTTCTCTAGTGGAAGCTTTGTGGGTGCAGAAGGAACAGAAAGGAACACAAACGAGGAGCAAACAAGAATTTTAATACTTAAGAAAGTTACTGGAGGTTTTCAAGGCTGGAGAAGCAACGCAAAAAAACACAAACGAGGAGCAAATCAACACTTAATAGACTCTTAAGGAAGTCACTATTAGTTTTCAATACAGAAGAGGAACATAACTGAACACAAACGAAGCACGAACAACAAAAACTACTCGTGAAAGTTACTGACGGTTTTCAAGGGAGTGAAAAAAATAAATAAATCGAACACAAACGAGGAACAAAACACCAGCTTAAACTCAAATGGAAGTTACTGGAGGTTTTCAAGGATGCAGAAGAAACAGAAAAGAACACAAACAAAATACAAACGAACCCTAGTGGAAGTTATTAGGGGTATTCATGAGTACAGCTGAAACAGAAATGAACGAAACGAATGATGAGAAAAGGATGATAAGGATGGAATACAAAGGAAAGCCAAACAGCAACAGACCTTTTAGTCCTTGCGAGGCTGTTTGGTAACTACTTCTAACTAGCTACAGGGAAGAGAAGAGGAGGAGGAGGAGGAAGAGAGAGGCCAAGATAGAGTTCAAGGGTGATTAGAGGCAGTTAGCTCGTTCCCTCTGGCGTGGAATCCCAAGGCAATCCAGCAGTTAATTGTCCCTGCCCTGCCTCTAGGACCCGAGGATCGTTTGGGCGCCTTGATCCTGTTTGCCAATTAATTACTGGAGTTAGGGCATTAGTTTAGATCAGAATGGTTTGTTTGTTTATAATACTTGGGTTAAGGTGTAAAAACTTGCCTACTCTATCTAAGAGGGCTGCTGCAGAGAGAGAGAGAGAGAGAGAGAGAGAGAGAGAGAGAGAGAGAGAGAGAGAGAGAGAGAGAGAGAGAGAGAGAGAGAGAATCTAAGGCGTGACTAACTAACTTTCCCTTTCCTTTTATAAGACTCGCTGTGTGTGTGTGTGTGTGTGTGTGTGTGTGTGTGTGTGTGTGTGTGTGTGTGTGTGTGTGTGTGTGTGTGTGTGTGTGTCAGCATCACCAACACAATTTTCTACAAACTAAAAAATATAAAATAAATAAATAATACCGCATTTTTTCACCTTGCAAAAGAAATCTCACGTTACAAGGTAAAGGTTAGAGAGAGAGAGAGAGAGAGAGAGAGAGAGAGAGAGAGAGAGAGAGAGAGAGAGAGAGAGAGAGAGAGAGAGAGAGAGAGAGAGAGAGAGAGAGAGAGAGAGAGAGATGTTATGAAGACGTAACTTTCTCCTCAAACTTAACAACGCAAGACTACAAAACGAAGGGCGGTGGTGGTGGTGGTGGTGGTTGCGGTGGTGGTGGCAGTGGTGGTGGTGGTGAGTGAGTGAGGTTTGATATGTGGTGAACTGTGGTAGTGTGGTGTTGAGTGGTGTAGTAGCAGTGGTGATGAGATGCACTGATGGTGATGATACAAGATGGAGACTGGTGTAGTAGTGGTGGTGATGATGATGATGCAAAATGAAGGGACTGTAATGGTGGTGGTGGTGGTGGTGGTGGTGATGGTGGTGGTGGTGGTGATGGTGGTGGTGGTGGTGTAGTCGTCCCATCTTAGGGTCAACTTGTGGCGTGGTGGTGAAATCTGAGTGGTGATGACATGACGGATATGATGCCTGACCACGACCACGACCACGACCACCACCACCACCACCACCACCACCACCACCCCCTCCTCCTCCTCATTTTCTATTGTCTCATTCATCAGTAATCTTCCATCCTTTCTTCCAATAATATAAATGACATCATTCTCTCTCTCACTTTTGCATCATCTCTTTCTTTTTCTTTCTTCTTCTTCTTCTTCTTCTTCTTCTTCTTCTTCTCTACTTTACGTCTTTTCTTATTCCTTATTACATTTTCTTCTTTTCTTTCTTTTCTTTCACTGACATAACTAACAAAATTCTCTCTCTCTCTCTCTCTCTCTCTCTCTCTCTCTCTCTCTCTCTCTCTCTCTCTCTCTCTCTCTCCTTCTCTTCTTTACATTTTCTTTTCCTATTATCATCTTTCCTTCTTTTCTTCCTTCAACTAGTTTAATTTCTTCATTTTATCACATTAGCTTACATTTCCTTCCACTCCTCCTTTCTCCTCCTCCTCCTCCTCCTCCTCTACTTTTTTTCTTCTCACCCTTTTCTCTATTTCCTAAGTTTATCACGTAATTTATTAGTCCCCTTGGCATCATCCTTCTCTCTCTCTCTCTCTCTCTCTCTCTCTCTCTCTCTCTCTCTCTCTCTCTCTCTCTCTCTCTCTCTCTTGTTCTATGCACGTAATTCTCATTTTCTTTGTGTCTGTTATCATAATTCCTCTGTTCCCTTCATCATTAAATTATCTTTCCCTCCTCCTCCTCCTCTTCATCCTCCTCCTCCTCCTCCTCCTCCTTATCGTCCCAACCACACCTTGCTCCTCCATATCCCTCCTAATCCTTACCTCCTTCTCGCGCCTCATAAAACCTCCTCCTCCTCCTCCTCCTCCTCCTCCTCCTCACCCGAAGTCCGAAAAATAGGACGAGTACATGAGAATAATAAGCTTAATAGAACAAAGGAGGAGGAGGAGGAGGAGGAGGAGGAGGAGGAGGAGGAGGAGGAGGAGGAAAGAGGGAGACAAGAGAATAACAAACGATAATAATTCAGAATAAACGCAAATGAAACAAGATGTGAAGCAAGAGAGAGAGAGAGAGAGAGAGAGAGAGAGAGAGAGAGAGAGAGAGAGAGAGAGAGAGAGAGAGAGAGAGAGAGAGAGAGAGAGAGAGAGAGAGAGAGACAGAAGCGTGCAGGCAAGACACCACAACCACACATCCAACACAAAAAAATATATAATAATTTAAAATAAGGAGAGACGCTAGACCCTCGACTTCCTTGCGTGTTCCTTGCTATTGCTCACGAAGGAAGGAAGGAGGCAAGAGGAAGGAAGGAGGCAAGAGGATGGAAGGAGGCGAAGAACAGAGGAGGAGGGCGAAGAGAAGGAAAATTAGAGGTGAAGTTAGCAGTTGAAGAAGGAGGAGGAGAGGAAGGAGAGGGGAGGAAGAGGAGGAAAGAGAAAACAGCAAGAAATAAGGGACAAAGTGAGAGTAAATGAAAGGAAGCGAACGTGAATGAAGTGCAATTTGTGTCTA
>NC_087166.1:23486265-23493765 GCF_035594125.1 Scylla paramamosain | reverse complement strand
ACTGGAACGTTGGAAGACTGGGAGGTTGAAGGACTGGAAGGTTAAAAGACTGGAACATTGGAAGACTGGAGGTTTGGAAGACTTAAGACTGGAACACTGAGATACACCAGGCGTCATCTTACCTCGGGCCGCTAAATGACTCGTCAAAGCATTCAAACTCCACTCAGACAAACACAAGACAGACCGTCCCTTCCAGCCTCCACACACCTGCCCGCATCTCCGCCTCCCTCCCGCCCTCCCGCCCTCCGCCCATCCGTCACCTGGCGTCACCCTCCGTCCCTTCTGTAACGCGAGAGGGGACTAATGAAGACCTCCCCCCACCCCATAAAGTCCCTCCTCGCTGAGCCGTAACGCTTCAGAGTAACCATTAATCTTGTTACGTTTAGCGACGTGTCCCTCCCTCCTGGACTCCCAACAGGTCCCGAAGTTACCGTTAATGACTCAGTTTCTTGTCCTGTTCCTCCAACCTTTTTTTTTTTTTTTTTCGAGACATACTTCATGGGTATTGTTCATTAGCCCTTAATGTGGTGTCCCTGCCGTGCCCTGCCCTAACATTTCTTAAAACCAACCCTGCCGTGCCCCGTCCTACCCTGGCCTGCCTTAATACCCACCCTGCCACCTCCCATCTTAACATATCTTGCCTTACCCTGCCTCAATATCCACTCTGCCATGTCCCATCCTACTTGTCATTCCCTGCCTTACCCTAACCTGCCGTGCCCTGTCCTTCCCTAACCTCCCCCTATCCTATCCTACCCTGCCTTACTCTACCGCACAGTACCCACCTTCTCTTTTTTGTCCAACCCAATCCTGCCTTGCCCTAATCTACAACACCCTGCCTCAATATTCACCAAACCATACCCTGTAGTACCTTGTCCTACCCTGCCTCACAGAACCCAACCTCACATTGCCCACCCAGCCGTGCCCTGCCACCCCTGCCTCGCTAGCCCAGGGACAATATTACAAAGGTCGAGGTGTTGGCACGACGAAGGGAAGGTTAGGAGGAGGAGGAGGAGGAGGAGGAGGAGGAGGAGGAGGAGGAGGAGGAGGAGGAGGAGGAGGAGGAGGAGGAGGAGGAGGAGGAGGAGGAAGAGGAGGAAGGACAGTCATAAAGAAAAGCGATAAAAATTCCTTTCCCAGGCAGCGACAGACACGGGGCGCCATGACAAGCATTTATGCGAAAGAAGAAGAAAAATAAGAAGAATGACGTGTATATACATAAATAGGCCTAAAAGTCTAAATCACACACACACACACACACACACACACACACACACACACACACACACACACACACAAGCTCAAAAAATCACGAAACTAGGAGGAGGAGGAGGAGGAGGAGGAGGAGGAGGAGGAGGAGGAGGAGGAGGAGGAGGAGGAGGAGGAGGAGGAGGAGGAGGAAGCTTTGGTCTTCGTCGCAAGAAAGTGACTGCAAGGGCCAGAGAGAGAGAGAGAGAGAGAGAGAGAGAGAGAGAGAGAGAGAGAGAGAGAGAGAGAGAGAGAGAGAGAGAGAGAGAGAGAGAGAGAGAGAGAGAGAGAGAGAGAGAGAGAGAGAGAGAGAGCAGTGGAAATGGAGGATATGTAAAAATATGTGACATTTATGACAAGAGAGAAAGTGAGCTGAAATAAAACTAACAACAAAAAAAAAAAAAAAAAAAAAAAAGAAGAGGGGAGGGAAATATAAATAGTACGAGACATTTCAAGGTCTCTCTCTCTCTCTCTCTCTCTCTCTCTCTCTCTCTCTCTCTCTCTCTCTCTCTCTCTCCCCCCCCCCCGAAACCAAAGCACAAAGAAACACAAAGGTAAAACGAATTATAAACCGGACATAACCTAACCTAACCTACCCTAACGTACCCTACCCAACCCTAACCTAACCTAACCAAACCAACCCTAACCCTAACTTAACCTAACCTAACCTAACTTAACCTACCCTAACCTAACTTAACCTACCCTAACCTACCCTAACCTAACCTAACCTAACCCAACCAAACTAAAAATCCCACGACACGAATGAAGGAACGAAGGAATGACGGAGGAAACCACTCACTTGAACCTTCCCTTCCTTCCTTTCCTAATTGACCCCCACTCTTCTTCCTCCTCCTCCTCCTCCTGCTCGATACATTACCCGCCACCACCTCACGCCACGTTAATTAATCCACAGCACCGTCAGGAATACACAATGGCCTCCTGCCCCCTGTGTGTCTGCGGGCGGCCTTTCCCTTCCTGTCTGCCCCGGGGAAAGCTGGCGCGCCGCTGTGGATGCGCGGTAGGGCTTGGGGGTGATGGGAGGCAGGGATGGTGGGGAGATGGTCATTTCTGGGATGTGGTGAGACTCGAGTGTTGTGGTGATCCTTCATTGATCCTACATTACGTAAAGGCTGACCACCAAAGAGGAAAATAACGTAAAGAGGAAGGAAGAAACACAAGCAGGAAGGAAGAAAAGGCAAAATAAAGGGGAAAGAAGGAAGAAACGGAAAAAAACGAAGAAAAACATAATAAGGAAGAAATAAATGGAGAAGAAAAGAAAAAAATAAGAATGAAGAAAAGGGAATTGCAGAAAACGAATGAAACAAATCCAAATCCTTGCAACTTCTTGGTGACGACAAAGTGAGAGGAGGCAGAGATGGCGAGGAGGACACGGGATACACAGGCGCCTTTCCGGGATGCTGTGAGGTGATGGTGGTGCGTGAGAACTGTTAAACTTGAGCCTTAAACTTATACTCTAAACCTGCAGCACATTTAACTTAGGAGAATTCACAGCAGTTAAAGGTTCAAAAAGGTATCAAGCCACGTCGTCCCTCGTCGCCACAGTTCATTACCACCAGGACTGGACGCAACACCACCTGGGAACGCAAAGTGAATGTCCCTTGAAAATAAAGAAGTAAACATAAAAGCAATATTAAAAACAGCCCGCCAGGTGACGTTCCGTGAAAGCAAGCAAGCACACTTCCATTTTTTTAAGTTAGTCTTGGATTAATTGCAGTGATTACACACACGTATAAAGGAAATGAAAGCAATTTATACTTCACTTATGTTTCCTGCCGCTGCTTTCACCGACACCAAGGAGCGAGAGACTGGTGAGGGAAACACTGACACCCGCAGCGCACCTCCCCGTCCCTCCGCCAGGCCACAGCGCACCTCTCCGTCCCTCCGCCAGGCCCCAGCGCACCTCCCCGTCCCTCCGCCAGGCCCCAGCGCACCTCCCCGTCCCTCCGCCACGCCACAGCGCACCTCCCCGTCCCTCCGCCAGGCCACAGCGCACCTCCCCGTCCCTCCGCCAGGCCACAGCGCACCTCCCCGTCCCTCCGCCAGGCCACAGCGCACCTCCCCGTCCCTCCGCCAGGCCCCAGCGCACCTCCCCGTCCCTCCGCCACGCCACAGCGCACCTCCCCGTCCCTCCGCCAGGCCACAGCGCACCTCCCCGTCCCTCCGCCAGGCCACAGCGCACCTCCCCGTCCCTCCGCCAGGCCACAGCGCACCTCCCCGTCCCTCCGCCAGGCCACAGCGCATCTCCCCGTCCTTCCGCCAGGCCCCAGCGCACCTCCCCGTACCTCCACCAGCCGCAGCGCACCTCCCCGTCCCTCCATCAGGCCCCAGCGCACCTCCTATCCTTCCATCAGGCCACAGCGCGAATCCTCTTCCCTCACTGCCCCTTAAGTAGTCCCGGCAGAGGTCTTCCCGTGATTTCAGTGGCGTGACCTGATTAGTCCTGCAGGAATGGTCGAGGAAGTCCCGTCGCTCCTCCAGACACAAAAAAGCCGTGCGCTACATTTCCGATTCGCTTTCTTGATTTCCTGTTAGTGGTCGCGGGTTAAGTCGCTCGCTTCCTTTCCTCCTAATAGTTCTTGGTTAGTCGCTTCCTTTCTTTCTTTCCTTTCCTCACGCTCCTGTTCGTGTTCTGCCTTTGACTTCTCAATTGTGTCACTCAAAACAAAGGTGAATGATATGCCAGTGTTACGAGGACGGAAGGAAATTCTAATTGACTAAGTTCACACGTCACAAGAAGGTAATGATTAATGGTTTAGGCTACGATAAAGCTCTACCTCTCACACAAAGAACTGTCAGCCAAGAATAGAACTCGCAATTTCTAATCCGCCAGTTAAGTAAATGTACCAAAGAGCCAGACAACGCCACCTACCGTGACTGCTCAAAACTCTCGTGCTAAGAATGAAACCTTGACTGACTGATGGCCTGTTAACTGCCAGCGGCGGGAAAAGGTGAGTGCTTTGTTCGCTGCACCTTTTCTGCTGCCAAGAGATGAGGTTGAATTTTATTACGAGTATCGTTATTAAGAGGTCTTTAGATGTCTGTGGTAGTGAAGGTGTTGTTAATAATCTGTAGTTACTTATCCATAACAGCAACAGCAACAACAACAACAACAGCAACAACAACAACAACTATTACCATTACTACACCTCGATGCACTCCTTTCTAATATACAGTAATTTTATGAAGCCTAGTTACAACAACAACAACAACAACAACAACAACAACAACAACAACAACAACAACAACAACAACAACAACAACAACAACAACAACAACAACAACAACAACAACAACAACAACAACAACAACAACAACAACTACTACTACTACTACTACTACTACTACTACTACTACTACTACTACTACTACTACTACTACTACTACTACTACTACTACTACTACTACTACTAC
This sequence comes from Scylla paramamosain, assembly GCF_035594125.1. NCBI lineage: Eukaryota > Metazoa > Arthropoda > Malacostraca > Decapoda > Portunidae > Scylla > Scylla paramamosain. The sequence goes on along the minus strand of NC_087166.1, from coordinate 23,489,088 downwards.
TACTACTACTAGATTCACTCATTTTTTATGACGCTTGGTTACTGTCAGGTGGTGAAATGGCAAACCCCAGGATCACCATTACCATCACCACCTCTCCCCCACCCTATATATACAACGCAACACCTTCCTTCACCACCTCCCCTTCACCATTACCTCCACCACCACCCTCTCCATCACCACCACCACCATTACCACCACCATTAGGACCTCAGTAATCACCACCACGCCCTCCCTCACGATTATGCACCCCCATCACATACACCACCACCACCACCACCACCACTGAACAATGCTTCTCTAATCCAGTCTAATTCTATGATTAACTCACCACCATTAGAGGAGAGAAATGGTGCTCGTTATCCGTTTTGGGGGGAGCACGCACACACACACACACACACACACACACACACACACACACACACACACACACACACACATAATTATCACATAATTTTTACATTTATTCCTTTTCCAATGTTTTTTTTCTTTCTAGTTTTTCCATTTCTTTTTCTTTTTTTCTCTATTTTTCTTTCGTTCTTCCAAATGTTGATTCTTCCTATCGTTTTATATTATTTTCATATTCTCTCTCTCTCTCTCTCTCTCTCTCTCTCTCTCTCTCTCTCTCTCTCTCTCTCTCTCTCTCTCTCACACACACACACACACACACACACACACACACACACACACACAGATACATAGATAGGTAGCCAGACAAATATACTCGTAGACAGACAAACCGATAGATAGATAGAGAGAGAGTGATAGACAGATAGAAATATACAGATAGATAAATAGACAGGTATGCAGACAAACTGATAAACAGACAGACAGGTATTAATCCCCCACAGGATAACATTTGTAACTTCACACTAACTTGTAAATAATAAATATGACGTAATGCACAGGCAACACACACACACACACACACACACACACACACACACACACACACACACACACACACACACACTGCTGCACTCTGGTAAGCCCCGAGTCACCCTGAGGTCCATCACCGGATCCTCGCTATTAAAAGTGCCGCCGCAGGACGCTTGGCCGCGGGAGGAAGAGGAGGGACCACAGGGGAGCGGCAGGCAAGACATTAGGAGCTCTGAGACACAGCGCGGCGGTAAGACGTAGAGAGGAGAGGAGAGGAGAGGAGAGGAGAGGAGGAGGAGGAGGAGGAGGAGGAGGAGGAGGAGGAGGAGGAGGATGAGGAGGAGGAGGAGGAGGAGGAGGATGACACAGACATGAGGCATGCATCAAAAGCAACACGTTCAGAAAAAAAAAAAGAAAAAACGTAAAAAAAAAAAAAAAAAGATTCACTAAAAAATAATAATAATAATCTGATGGTTAATACAAATTCAGGATGACTCAGAGAGAGAGAGAGAGAGAGAGAGAGAGAGAGAGAGAGAGAGAGAGAGAGAGAGAGAGAGAGAGAGAGAGAGAGAGAGAGAGAGAGGTAAAAAGAATAAAAATAGAAGCACAGAATAAGCCAAGGCGTGCAGTGAGGGCGTACATGGGCGTGCGACACGAGGGTGGGCGGCAGAGGAGCGTGGGGCCCCTGGAAGCCACTGAGGTGCGTGGATGGCGGGCGTGGAGTGGAGGTGTTGGAAGCCTTAATTTGGGCGGCGAGGACTGGGCCTGGCGGGGCGGGGCGGGGCTAGCGAGGCAGGTGGGAGAGGCCGAGGGACGGAGACCAGCGGGCGGCGAGGCACACTAAGACTATCACGTAAGCTTAAAAATTCGGCTTAAAAAAAGGGAGAGAGAGAGAGAGAGAGAGAGAGAGAGAGAGAGAGAGAGAGAGAGAGAGAGAGAGAGAGAGAGAGAGAGAGAGAGAGACCCTATCGCTGGCTGGCTGGCTGGCTGGCTGGCGGGTCTAACAAAGGCAGCTAAGCCTCGCCCGTGAACCGTAAGGAGGAGAAGGAATGTTGAGAATAAAAAGCACTTTCGCGGGACTAAAAGCGACATTAACTTCAGAGGAGAGAAAAAAGTCTTGTTGACACTAACGGAGGAGCAACATGCGCTGAAAACAACTGAAAGAAACTGTGCGAAAGGCGGTGATGGAGGAGGAGGAGGAGGAGGAGGAGGAGGAGGAGGAGGAGGAAGAGGAGGAGGAGGAGGAGGCAGGCGGCTAATGGAGCTAGAAAGGAGAAAGGAGGGAAAGAGGGAGGCGTGGAGGTGGCGCGGCATGGTGTCGTGGTGTCGCGGGAGGCAAGGCAGGGAGACCAGCAGAGGGAGGCGGCGACTGGACAGTCCGTGTGTGGCAGAACATTGGACCGTATTCTGAAACACTTCTGGCCGCACCTCCACTACCTTCAAAAGGATGTAGATGAAATGGCACGGGTTTTTGAGGGTGTTTCTTTGGTTTTAATGACAGACTAACAAGATTTCTACATTGCTGACAGGAGAAACGCTCGTGAGAACCCGGCTAACCATCTCTGTGGCCTTTGAAAATAGTCGTAGTGAGAGAGCAAAGCGTTTCAGAATACGAGCCATTGGGTAAGTGAAGCACCCTTGGCGGGGAGCTGGCTTGCACTCCCTCGCCCTGCACCACCCTGGCTTGCACCCCGCCGCCGCCGCCAAGGGAAGGTAGGCGGGACTAGGGCGTGCCTTTTTCCACGCGGTGACACCAAAGAGAGTATCAGATTACGCTCGGTTTTACTAAATGTGCTCCTTTCTAAGACGCCTGGGGAGTGTGTGCGCTCTTGTATCCCTTCATTACCCACTTAACTCGTCCGTGGAGAGCTTGCGGCACGGAGACACCAACGACAACAACAGTAACGGCAGCAGCAACACCAACAGCAGAAAGAGTGCCAGCGGCGG
>NC_087166.1:23473765-23481265 GCF_035594125.1 Scylla paramamosain | reverse complement strand
AAGTTTAGGTAAATCATGGGTTCTTCGTTCGCCAGGTGAGGGCAAACACATCTGGCGCCGCTCAGCCCTGGCCGCCGCCCCGTACAATGCGCTTCGGGCTTCACAATGGACTGGAATGTGCCGCCGCCTCAAGGTCAGGGCTGGGGAGTGACACGGTGAAGGCTGCTTGTTTAGGTTAGTTTCCGTAGCGTTTGGTGAGTGGCCAGTCTCTCTTACTCGTGAGAAAGATAGGTTGTGAAGAGAAAGCGAGAGAAACAGTATATTTGTTTGCTTTTTTTTTTTTTTTTTTTTTTTTTTTTTGGTAAGCGTTGATCAGTTATGAGAGGTAAAAGAAATGGAAAATGAAATAAAGTAGGTTTTTTCTAAGTTTGTTTGGCAGGTTTTGGTCAGCTACCTTTGCATACGTGAGAAAAGGAACAAAATGAGGCGGTTTTAGAAAATAAGAAGCTGAGAATCCTTAACTCTGGAATCTGGAATGCTGGACGACGTACATTTCCCACAAGAAACAACGTAAAATTTATCAAAAATATCCGGAACGCTTCATTTCATATTGCGACATAACTTTTTTTTTTTTTCGGCATCAGGTTTTTGGCAAGCAAGGATACGGGGAGAATGTCTTGCCTGGAATCTGGAATATTTACCCACATACATTTACTATCACAACGTCAACCTTCACAAAATATTCAAAATGTCCAAACGATTACCTTCAAATGACACAACTGTACTACAACTCTAGCTCCTCTCCGATTAGTCGTGTTCACTGCATCTTCGTGGCTACATAATGAAGACGGATGTGTCCAGCAAGAGTTCTCCCTCGCTGCGGACAAGACAAGGGAAGGGGAGGGAAAGCACCGGCCACTCTGTACAGCCTGTGATGTGTTTTCTTCAGCTGGACGTGAAGAGATTGATGGCCACACTCGCTTGGAAACTCATCACTGCACGCACGTCCTTCACTGCACACTGTTATTATCTTTGGCACTTCATGTATCTTCTCTGTCCATTTTCTTTCTTTGATTTGATTCTTTGAGTTTCACCATTTTCTTTTATCAGTTTATCCTTTTTTCTATTTATTTATTTATTTTTTTGTTACTCGTTCTCTCTCTCTTCGTTTTATCTACTTTTTATTTGTTTTTACTTGTATTCTGATTCCTTTTCTTTCTCGGTCATTTTATTTTTCTCCCTCGCATTTTCTTTCTTCCCTTTGACATTCTTATTATATTCCTTCTCCTACACCCTTTTCTTTCCTGTCTTACTCCTTCATCACCATTCGCCTCTTTACGATTTCTTCTCCCTTTCTATTTTCCTTGTTCCTTTTCTTTCTCGTTTTTCTCCTTCGTTTCTTCCATCCTTGCTCTCCCTTCCCCTGTCCTTCATCGTATTTCACCTCTTTCTCATTTCCTCTCCATTCTGTTCTCCTTCCTCTTCCTTCTCGTTTTATTCCGTCAGTTCTTTTATTCTTCCTCTCTGTTGCCTTCTCTTCCTCTGCTTGTTTTTTTCCTTCCTTCCCCTCCCTCTCCCCTTACCACTTCATCATCAGCCTCATTCCTTTCCTTCCTTCATTCCTTCCTTTCACTCCTCCTCCCTCTCCTTCATCTGATCGTCACTCATTTCACGTCTTCCTCTTGCTTTCCTTCCCTCTCCCTCCTTCTCTCCATCAATTTTTCTCCCCTCCTCTCCTCCATAACTCGGTGTTTGCGATAAATCTTTCCTCTCTTCCTCCTCGTATCCTCCCCTTCCTCCCTCCCTCTTCCTCCTCCTCCTCCTATTAAGTGGATCTCTTCCTTACCTCTTTCTCTTCCTTCTCCTCCTCACCTAAATTAATTATCTTTAGCTCCTGCAAGTCTTAAGCATTACTCACTTCCTCTCCTACTCATTCATTACTCTCTCTCTCTCTCTCTCTCTCTCTCTCTCTCTCTCTCTCTCTCTCTCTCTCTCTCTCTCTCTCTCTCTTCCTTAATGTTTTCTCTCTCAACGCTGAAGAAACAATGGTGTGTGTGTTTGTGTAAGGAGTGTTTCCCCAGCGTATATAGAGGGAGGGAGCGGGGAAGGGAGGAGGAGGAGGAGGAGGAGGAGGAGGAGGAGGAGGAGGAGGAGGAGGAGGAGGAGGAGGAGGAGGAGGAGGAGGAGGAGGAGGAGGAGGAATGGAATGGAGGAAGCACCTGCGTTGTTTGAATTCTCTAGTGCGCATCCTTTTATTATTATTATTATTATTATTATTATTATTATTATAGTAGTAGTAGTAGTAGTAGTAGTAGTAGTAGTAGTAGTAGTAGTAGTAGTAGTAGTAGTAGTAGTAGTTGTTGTTGTTGTATTATAGTAGTAGTAGTAGTAGTAATAGTAGTAGTAGTAGCTGTTGTAATAGTAGTAGTAGTAGTAGTATCAAGTCAGTCATTCACTACCACCTGCGCACCAGTCTCATTCTATAACAGTACTCTCTCTCTCTCTCTCTCTCTCTCTCTCTCTCTCTCTCTCTCTCTCTCTCTCTCTCTCTCTCTCTCTCTCTCTCTCTCTCTCTAACCCTATCATTAACCACGGTAACTTTTCCTAGTACAGGTGAAAACAGAGAGAGAGAGAGAGAGAGAGAGAGAGAGAGAGAGAGAGAGAGAGAGAGAGAGAGAGAGAGAGAGAGAGAGAGAGAGAGAGAGAGAGAGAGAAACTAGATAAGCAAGAATACCAGAAACAGTTAACTGAAGTGACAAATCCAGCCCAGTCTTCGCCTTCCCGGGTCCTGACAGCCTCAAGGAAGCCGACATGCATACCAACACACGCTGCCGGCCCTCCTTGTCACCGCCGCTAGCAGAGAAGGGTGACGAAGGCGCAGAAGAAAAGGCGAGAGGGTAGTACTATGTTAACAGCGTGACGGAGGCGTAGAAGTAGTAAGGAAAGGCGGTGAGAGGAGTGGATGTTAGGCTGCCCGTGGAGTGTGGAGGCTGACGGAGGCGCAGAAGGAAGTAATAAGATGTAATGTAACCTTTTATCTCCGCTTGTTAAGGCAGTTTAGTTTCTTTCCTTCTTTTCTTTTGTTTAGTATGATGATGCGTATGGTATTCCTCTCTCTCTCTCTCTCTCTCTCTCTCTCTCTCTCTCTCTCTCTCTCTCTCTCTCTCTCTCTCTCTCTCTCTCGGGTCCCACACACAGCGCGTTAGATTCCGCAAAATTAAGGAATGTAATGGCGACCCTACGATTACAGAGAGAGAGAGAGAGAGAGAGAGAGAGAGAGAGAGAGAGAGAGAGAGAGAGAGAGAGAGAGAGAGAGAGAGACCTAAGGGAAAGCCAGCAGTGACACGCCTCGCCTTCCTCGCCGCGCCGCCGGGAAGAGAAACCAAACAATTATCAAGATTCTTCCCCACGACTGTCCGTCCTCGCCCTCTCCCCCTACACACACCCCGAGGCGCCAGGAGAGAGCCAGAGGGGCGGGTGGGGCGGTGTGGGGCGGGCCGGCGGTGAAAATTATAGGAAAATCTTTGGGAAACCTCATCTCCTTAACATTAAGTGTGGCCCCGGGCAGAGAGAGGACCTATGTAGTTAAGCAAGGCGGGGAGATGCGGCGCGCTCCAGACAAGGGGGAAATTAATATAAAAGTCAGCTGTTTGTTGTGTAGGAATGTAAGATCGTTCACAATTCGCCAGACTTAAAGAAATTCTTGCTCATGTCTTTTTTGTCATTAAGATTTTGCTCGCTTCTTACAAAAGGAGGATAAAATGTTAAAAAAAAAAAAAAAAAAGGAAAGAAGTAAATAAATAAGTCTGCCATTTGTTGTAAAGAATATAAGAACGTGCATAATTCGCCGGATTTTAAGAAAGTTCTTGTTTATGTGATTTTTTTTTAATCATGAAGTAAAAAAAAGTAAAAGATAAATAAAGTATTAATTTTTCAGGTAAGACAGGTAAGAGGGACTCTGGTCACGGGCAAAAAAAAACAAAAATAAATAAATAAATAAATAAACAAATAAATAAAAATAAATAAATATATAAATAAATAAATAAATAAATAAATAAAATAAATAAATAAATAAATAAAATAAAATGAATATAATAAAAAAATAAATAAAAGTCCCACTGAAGACGCCAGTCCCTGATGAGAACAGCCCAAAAGCAAGTACAAAACTGCACTGAGAAGCGTCTTGGCGCCTCCTCCTTCAGAGTTCAGGTCACAAGCAGGCGGAGCGTTCCGGAGTTTTCCAGTGAAAGGTATGAAAGATTGAGAATGGCGGTTAACTCTTGATCCTTCTGTGCGCCCTTTACGTGTCTTGAAGTCACACAAATAAGATATGTACAACACTTTTCAATGCACAAAAGGCGTTAAAAATATTAAGATCACCTAAGTATTACCTTAAGTACATCCTAATCACTTCATATGCTCTGTTAACCCTTTGATTGCCACTTGGTACATCTTCCCTTTCTTAGCAATCACCGAGACATCTTTACTTGTGCTACAGCCACAGCCAATCTTTAAAATGGATAAAAATTGCATTCGTTTTTTTTAATTCCAAACTTTCTTGTACATCGAAGCAAAAAGATCTCATGCATTGCTTCTGGCGCTGCTAATAGTTTCGTGTCGCAGTGAAAGGGTTAAGCTTACGTATCCCAGGGCCATATGACCACGATGTTGCGGCGCCACATACCAATACACGCCAATCAATTACCCATTACACTCATCACGGACAGGGTCAGGAGCCGGCGTCCCTGGTCGGCTGGTGTGCTGCACGGCCCCTTGCCCCGAGCCCCGCAGCGCCACCACCTGCCAGACAGACACGCTCGCACACTCGATCCCACACAAAAAAAGAGTGATCCGGAGAGCCTTGTGGGGACCCAGTCGGACCAGTCAGCCACTCCCCCACTCTCCCAGTCCTTTAGTCCCCTGGGCGGCCACACGGCTCTCTACCATTTTCCTTACGATTTTTATCAGGCTCTACCCCAACCATGCCACAGGGACAGGGCAGCAGAGAAATATTAAGTGAGCAAGGACCATATTCTGAAACACTTCGCCGCACCTCCACTACTTTCACGAGGCTCTAGTTGAAGTAGCACAGGTTTTTAAGGGTCTTTTTATGGTTCTAGTGACAGTTTAACAAGATTTCTACATTACTGACAGGGGAAACTCTCGAGAACCCGGCGTGTCATCTCTGTGGCCTTGGAAAATTATCGTGGTGAGAGAGCAAAGCGTTTCAGAATAAAGGGATGTATTGTGCCACGTCGCTGTTTGGTACTCAGTGGAGGCGCTCTTGTGATGCACCGCGTGGACCATACACTGATCCACGGGCTTAATGGTCAGTTTGTAGACAAGACGCAGCCAGATTCTCTCCCTCACAGGTGTACCGATAAACCACCTCTCTCTCTCTCTCTCTCTCTCTCTCTCTCTCTCTCTCTCTCTCTCTCTCTCTCTCTCTCTCTCTCTCTCTCTCTTACAAAGGTGAATAGTGACCACCCGCTGCCAGACACACGATCTATTATTTACAGTAAGAATGGCTACTGTGTGTGCGTGCGTGTGTGTGTGTGTGTAATAGTGGAAACCTTGGCCACTTCCCCTCTCCTCCCCATCTCCCCTAACAATCTCTAGTAACTAAGTATCCCGGCCTCCATTTCCCTAACATCCTCTCCCTTCCCTCTCTCCGCCAGTCCTCTCCTAATCACCCATCTCTGCCCCTTACTTTCCCCCCTAAACCCGCCTGGCCTACAAACGCTCATTCCCTCTGACAACTCCTCTGCTTCACTATTGCAGCTTCCCTTACGATCCTTCTCTCTATCCCTTTGTCCTTCCTTTCTCTAACTTAATTATTCCTCTCTTGTCTTATACCTTCTTTTGTTTCCTTGCTTCACTTTTTTAGCTTCTCTTACCATCCTTCCTCTGTCTCTAACTTTATTCCATTTTTCCTTTATACTCTTCTCTGTTTCTTCTTTCTATATGCCTCTAATTCTTCCCCTTCCTCTGCTTCACTATACCAACTTTTCTTAGCATCATTCTCTCTATCCCTTATCCATCTCCTTTCTCTAATATCACTAATTACGTATTCCTCTCTTAGATTATACCCTTCCATACACCTCTTACCTTTCTTACCTTCTCCTGTACCTCCCATAAGTCTTTAAGTCCATAAAAACGCGTCCCACCACCACCACCACCACACCACCACCACCACCACCACCACCAACCCCAGACTCGCATAAAACGAAATAAAAAAAGGAAAGCTTGAGAAAACACTGTTCAACGGCGCGCCGCAGCCCTCATCTTTCCCCCATAAAAGCTCGAGTCACCGCTGGCCGCCCGTGGAAAACACACTCGTAAGTAAACTACATACATACAACAGGCGACAGACGTCCATAGGAAGCGACAGCACGAGGCAGACACGGGGGGTAGTTGAGTGAAGTCTCCCTATGGACCGTATTCTGAAACGCTTCACTCTTTCACTCAAAGCACCACGACTATTTTCCAAGGCCACAGAGATGATTAACCGGGTTTTAAAGAGTATTTCTACTGTTAATAATGCAAGAATATTGTTAATCTGTCACTAGAACCGTAAAAACACCTTTAAAAACCCGTGCAACTTCAACTAGAGCCTTCTGAATGTAGTGGAGGTGCGGCGTAGAATGGCTTCAGAATACGGTCCTATTACTGCTGCGTTCTGAACACACGTGTGGCCTCGCTGGATCAGAGAAGCAGGAGGAGGAGTAGGAGGGGACTGGAAGGCTGGCTGGCTGGCTGGCTGGCTAGTTGGGTTTCCGAGGTCTAGAATTTGGAATACGTAGCGGTGTGGTGGTTTAATTCAGGGTGGGGGAAAAAGAAGAGATATAGCGGCTTTTCCAGGGTTGGTCAGTCAAGAGGTGGACTGGATGACTGGCTTTCCATGGCTTATAAAAGATGGACTAGCGGAACGGGATATGAGAAGGGAAGACAGGGCTTTCTTCTCAGGTTTTATAAAGGAAATATTGGGGGAAAAAGTAGACGTGTGGCTTGTTTTTTATTTATTTATTTATTTATCTTTTTTTTTATAAAGGAAATATTGGAACAAGTGGAAGGATGGGTTTTCTACTCTCGACAAAATTGAAATGTGGCAAATTGGCTTAATGCAGGAAGAGGAAAGAGAGAGATAAGTTTTTTTTTCTTTTTTGTTCTTATGACTTCCAGAAATTTGAGAAGTACACAGTTAAATCAAGAATAAGAAATACTGACAAGGAAATCGGGAAACAAAGAAAATAAAAGAAAAAAAGAAAAAGAAAGAAAAGGAAGGAACAAATGAAATGTGGATTAATAAAAGTGGATGGGAAGGAGAAATGGAAAAAAAGAGAAGGTGGAAGAGGAGCAGAAACAGGAAAAAAGAGAAAAAAAGAAAATGGAGAAACAGAAGAGAAAACGGTAATAGGAAAATAACAAGAAGATGAGAAAGAGGGAGAATAACAGGTTAACTTCACCATAAACACTGGAACACGGAAGATCTGAGGTATGGAACGGCGAGATGGCGGTTTTCCCAGGCCTGAGAAGGGGAGGTGGAGGAAGAGGCGGAGG
>NC_087166.1:23451265-23468765 GCF_035594125.1 Scylla paramamosain | reverse complement strand
AAAAAAAAAAAAAAAAAAAAAAAAAAAAAACCCAGATATTCTCAAACCAGCTCCCCCAGCACACGCAACCTACTTTTCCTAAAAATAGCAACACTACTTCTCCAGTCTCGGTGATCGTAAACACGTTCATAATATCTCAAGGCTGAACACATACAAGTACTCGGCTCAAGCAAAAACACACCGTCCCACAAAACAAGGAATATTGCAGTACCATTACGAGCCTCACCTGCCAACACCTGACTGATTATTCACCTAGCGATTAGAACCATGACAATATCCAACACACCAAGCCACGCACTGAGAGAAAGGAGGACAGAGAGAGAGAGAGAGAGAGAGAGAGAGAGAGAGAGAGAGAGAGAGAGAGAGAGAGAGAGAGAGAGAGAGAGAGAGAGAGAGAGAGAGAGAGAGAGAGAGAGAGAGAGAGGAACGTAGATAGCAAAGTGAGAGGGACGTTTGGATGCGCAGAAGCAGAGATGTAAAAAACAGGTGAAAGGAAGACAGCTGGAGACACGAAGAGATGAGAGAGGAAGAGAAGAGAGAGAAGAAAGGTAAAGGAAAACGAACACAAGAGGAGACAAAAGAGTAAAAAGGAGAATGAGACAGTAGACAGATGGAAGAAAGAGAATGAAAGAAACAAGAGGAAAATAAAAAAAATGAAAGTAGAACACAGAGGACATGGAGACGAAAAAGAATAAAGAGAGAGAGAGAGAAAGAGTGAAAAATGGAGACGTAAATAAAGAGGAAAAGAGTGAAGAGGAGACAAGAGTAAGTCAAGAGTGAGAGTACGTTCATCAAGAGGGAGAAAAAGAGTGAATGAAGAGGAGGAAATGAAGAAGTCAAGAGAGAAAAGTGAATGAGGGGGAGAAAGAGAGAACGATGATAGGAATGAACCAATGGGAGAAAGAATGACTCAAAACACGCAATGAGTCAGCAAAAAGATAACGTGAGTCACCAATCAAAAGTACACACACACACACACACACACACACACACACACACACACACACACACACACACACACACACACACACACACACGAGTAAACACACACGAGTAAACACAGAGGGACCAAGAGGTGACCCTGAAGGACACCCCGGGATCCTAAGGGAGGGGCTGATGAGAGGGAGAGGTAAGGGAGAGGAGGGACAGGATGGAGTCTTCGCGTACCCCTTTAATGACCTCTTGTTCCTCCACCCCTTTCTCTAAACAGTGAATCTCTCTCTCTCTCTCTCTCTCTCTCTCTCTCACACACACACACACACACACACACACACACACACATAACACAGCTCTCTCTCTCTTCTTCCCCTCCCGTCACTCAACACTCACTGACCTCTCTCCCTCTCCCTCTCCCTGCCATCACCTCTAGACCTTCTCTTCCTCTCACTCTCCCTTCCCTCTCCCCTCTTCTCCCCTCACTCCAAAAAACAACCTTGCTACTTTTCCCTCTCACAGCAATTTTTTTCCTCATCTCAAGTTGTTATCTCTCTCTCTCTCTCTCTCTCTCTCTCTCTCTCTCTCTCTCTCTCTCTCTCTCTCTCTCTCTCTCTCTCTCTCTCTCCCTGTCAGAAACGGGATTCAAATGTTACAGAAAAAGATCCTTCTTCAAGTTTTCTCACGCCCTTCTGTGTGTGTGTGTGTGTGTGTGTGTGTGTGTGTGTGTGTGTGTGTGTGTGTGTGTGTGTGTGTGTGTGTGTGTGTGTGTGTGTGTGTGTGTAAATCGTAGTAGTAGTAGTAGTAGTAGTAGTAGTGGTGGTGGTGGTGGTGGTAGAAGTAGAAGAGGGGGAGGGAGAGAGAGAGAGAGAGAGAGAGAGAGAGAGAGAGAGAGAGAGAGAGAGAGAGAGAGAGAGAGAGAGAGAGAGAGAGAGAGAGAGAGAGAGAGAGAGAAGGAATTCAAGCTTTCCCTCTGGCCAAGAAGAGATGATTATTAAGACAAGGAAGGACAGGTTTAAGTCTTCTTCTTCTTTATTATTATTACTATTATTATTATTATTATTATTATCATCATTACTAATATTATTATTATTATCATCATTATTATTATTTAGAATTGCAGCAGTATAAGAGACTAATATATGAAAAGAGGAATTTAAAGCAAAGACGAATAACAATCTCTCTCTCTCTCTCTCTCTCTCTCTCTCTCTCTCTCTCTCTCTCTCTCTCTCTCTCTCTCTCAACCTTGCCCTCTTTCACACTGTTTGATCTTAAATTTCTCCTTTAAACTAGACTCTCCCAGGCAAGGATATTCGAGAGAGAGAGAGAGAGAGAGAGAGAGAGAGAGAGAGAGAGAGAGAGAGAGAGAGAGAGAGAGAGAGAGAGAGAGAGAGAGATACGAGGGAGGAGACAATAGGAGGGAAATAAATGAGAGAAGGACAATGAAAGGAAAAGGAATTAAAATGAGAAGGGAAGAGTGAATGACGGAAATGAAGATGGATAGTGTGTGTGTGTGTGTGTGTGTGTGTGTGTGTGTGTGTGTGTGTGTGTGTGTGTGTGTGTGTGTGTGTGTGTAGTAGTACGAGTAGTAGTAGTAGGAAATTGTAATGGTTGCAGAGAAGAAGAAGAAGAAGAAGAAGAAGAAGAAGAAGAAGAAGAAGAAGAAGAAGAAGAAGAAGAAGAAGAAGAAGAAGAAGAAGAAGAAGAAGAAGAAGAAGAAGAAGAAGAAGAAGAAGAAGAAGAAGAAGAAGAAGAAGAAGAAGAACACCAACCCCACCACCACAAACAACAACAACAACAACATACCACCACCACCACCACCACCACCACCACCACCGCCACCACCACCACCACCACCACCACAGCCTGAGTCATCCGCACATCTCCCCGTCGCCTCATTATCCTCCCCCACCACCATAAACCACCATTGCAATGCCATTCATCTCTCGCTCTGACACGCAATGGACAGGTACAACAGCCACCTCGCGCCGCCCAGTGCCCCTAGAGGCGACTCCACACAGGCCCGTATTCTGAAACACTTGTAAATGACTCTAGTTGAAGTTACACTGACTTTAATTGAAGTTACACTGTTTTTTTAAGGTTTTTGTGATAGATTAGCAAGATCTCTAAACAACAAGGTGAGGTAATTTGACTTTTATTTCGTGGCGCCGCTACAGTTACGGTCATATTACACATAAAATTATAGAGTTAAAATTAAAGGTAAAAGTAATAATAACAAAGCATAATTCAAATCTGAAGGAATAAAAAAGGCAGAAACTAAAAATTATATAGCAACCGATCTGGGATTTCAATATACTCATAACACGAGAAACACTCTTGAGAACCCGGCTACCCATCTCTGTGGCCTTTGAAAACAGACGTGGTGAGAGCAAGGCGTTTCAGAATACGTGTCTCAGGCGCATGTACTACGTCAGCCGCTGTGATATGACCAAGTTGAGGAGCGCTTGAAGAAACTGGCACAGGGTTCTCGCACTTTTCAGCGTCTTATCTCGTCTTCTCTCAACAGGTTCTAGTGGAAGTTATTGATTTTCAAGGGCAGTTTTGTGCTTCTAATGACAATTTAACATATTCTAGAGGAGATGATGTAACAAACTTTACCAGGTTCTACGGGAAGTTAATGGAGATTTTCAAGGGTGTTTTTCGTGAGTCAAATGGTGGTTTGGCAGGTTTCCAGGCAAGGTGATTAGGCTTTCAAGGTTGTTTTACCATTTCAAGTGATAGTTTGGTAGATACTACTTGAGTTTATTTAGATTTTCAAGGATGTTTTCATGATTCCAGCCTCTACTGAGAATTGGGGTCTGCAGCATCTCTCTCTCTCTCTCTCTCTCTCTCTCTCTCTCTCTCTCTCTCTCTCTCTCTCTCTCTCTCTCTCTCTCTCAGCATCGTTTAGAAAGTGGCGTTCATTAGGGACAATTGTTACTGTGTGTGTGTGTGTGTGTGTGTGTGTGTGTGTGTGTGTGTGTGTGTGTGTGTGTGTGTGTGCCGTCGCTCCTGCTGTTGCTACCCTCCTGTCTCTCCTGCTGTCACTCTCACCCCCTCCTGCTGCCCTGTTCATTACATACCTGCTGTGACAACCTCCCCCTCCCGCCCTTACCTTCTCTCTCTCTCTCTCTCTCTCTCTCTCTCTCTCTCTCTCTCTCTCTCTCTCTCTCTCTCTCTCTCTCTCTCTCTCTCTCTCTTTATGTATGTGTCGCTGATAAAATTTTCCCTCAAGTACCAAATGTAATCATGTTCCCTTCCTCTTCCCCTTCTTCTTCCTCCTCCTCCTCCTCCTCCTCCTCCTCCTCCGTTAGGTCGCTGTCTCCTCCTCCTGCTCCACCACCATCGGGTCGTGTCTCGTGGGCCCGCGGGGGTCGATCGGTGGCCTCCACGACCCTCACATCCTCACATCCGCTGGTTTTCATTTCAATTACCGGATCCATTAATAAGCAGCAGCAGCCTTCGACTTGCCGCGGGACAGAGGAGCGAGTGAACGAGCGCCGGCAGGGAGAAACGGGCAACTATGTAGATATTGAGAGACATGAAAACAGAAATAGAGACACGAATACAGACAGACACGGAAAAAAAGACAGATATAAAAAAAAAGACAGACATGAAAACAGAAAAAGAGATACGAATACAGACATAGAGAGGCAGAAAAACAGACACGGAGACAAAAAAGATAGAGACAGATATGGAAACACAGACAGGAAAACAAAAATAAACACGAATACAGACACAGAAAGACAGGAAAACAGACAAACAGAAAAAAAGACAGGAAAAAACACATAGACAGAGAAACAGGGAAAGAGAGGAATATAGAGACAAATTTGGCCAAAGACTTAAAAATTGTCAGCATTGGTAATTAGAATAGGACAAGAAATAATGGTTTCAAACTCCATATAGATTTTAAAGTGACAGAAGGAAATTGGTTCTCAAATAGACAACCAGACAGACACACACACACACACACACACACACACACACACACACACACACACACACACACACACACACACACACACACACACATACAATCATTTGGGGAATATAAACGAGCGTGGAAGCAAAATTCTCGTGTAATCGGATTATTTCATGAATAAAAACACAGTAGTGGTTAGTGGGCCTGCCGTGCCGACCCTTTGAGCGCACCTGTTGGCGGGAACCTCACCTGAATAGCGGGAAACCACCTGCCAAATATACATGCACACTACAGATATACATACGTGCTTTAAATATTCATGCGTGCGCGCTATACATATCAGTGTTATTCGCGTATAGGTGGTGGCCAGGAATGGTGTGTTAATTGCATGGGTGTTGTGAGTTTTGAAAGTGTGTTGGGGAAGTGTTGAAATGATAATTATTTTTGTTAATTTTTTTCCCAACTTGATACTTATCTTAACCTAACTTGACCAAATCTGCCTCACGTAACCTAATCTAACCTAACAATCTACCAACCTAACTTAACCTCACCTTACCTAATGTAATCTAACTTGACCTGACCTAACCTAACCTGACCTGACCATAAGAAACACGAATATCAACCAACTCCAGACCACTACTTTACACACCAAGAAAAATTGTACAGAAAAAAAGAGATAAAACACACAAACACATACACACACACACACAACTTTTAGTACAAGAAATCCAGCAATACAGCGACAAAAGCGAGGCAGAACACGAGCCTTGCCATACAGGAGTGATGAACGAGTCCCGGATATTGGCAATTGCTGAGGAAAGTTGACGAAGAATGGTAAAAGTCGCTCCATCAAGAGGAGGCTTCCGTGACCCGCTGAGTATTGATGTATTGTCTACGCGCCGCTCAAAACCGAAGAGACGGTACAGTGAACCAGCGAGTGAAGCATTTATAGCAGCGGGGAGAGAGAGAGAGAGAGAGAGAGAGAGAGAGAGAGAGAGAGAGAGAGAGAGAGAGAGAGAGAGAGAGAGAGAGAGAGAGAGAGAGAGAGAGAGAGAGAGAGAGAGAGAGAGAGAGAGAGAGAGAGAGAGAGAGAGAGAGAGAGAGAGAGAGAGAGAGAGAGAGACTAAAACGCTACTCTTAACAATACCACTTGTGTTGTAAAGGTATGTTTAATTACGTTTGAGAAGGTTAAGTGAGGTGAGGCTGGGTCGGGTTAGGTTAGGTAAGGTAAGATAAGGTCGGTTTAGGTAAAGTTGAGAACGTAAAATAAGGCAAGGCAGGCAGGGTTAGGTTAGGCAGGGTTAGGTTAGGTGAGGTGAGGTCTGATAAGGCAAAGCAAGGTAATATAAGGTAATCTAAGGAAAGGTAAGTAAAATGAGACAAGGTAAAGTAAAAAGGCAAGGCAAGGCAAGGCAAGGCAAGGCAAGGCAAGACAAGGCTAAGATAAAAGTAAGGGAAACCAAATTAAGGCAAGATAAGGCAAAGACAAGTTAGGCAAGACAAGACTCACACCACACACCCACATAACCTAACAAGTACCATCACACACTATGAACCAGCCCAGCCTAAGCAGACGCACCAATCCACCATGCATCCTTACCAATAAACAACCCACAGCAGAACCCCGCAAGTACACAAACTTAGCGAGAACCCTTGAAATACGCGCGAAAACCCCAGAAATAACCGCGCAATCCCCAGAAAGAGGCGTCAAAACAGAAATATATGCCAACATCCCAAAAATACCCAAACTTCAAGATCACACTACAAATACGCGTGAAAACCCCAGGAACAAGCGCGAGGACCCAAGAAATAAGCGAGAAAACGCCAAATATACACGCCAGAACTGCCAGAACTCAGAAATACGCGCCAGAACTCCACAAATACGTGAACTTATGAAAACTATACGCGCGTTCCCTGCTTTTCACAACCTCAGTTTTTTTAAGCGTCTTTTTTTTTTTTTTTTCCAGAAGTACTTTTTTTTTTTACCCATCTCCCGGATTCAGCCTCTGCTTGCGGTACGTACAATGCGAGTACGTACTTTTGTGTGTTTGTGTTGTACGTTGTGAGTGGTTTAATTTACCGTACGTGAGGGATAGCAGGTACACACACACACACACACACGGAAAATAAATGGTTCCCTCCTCTTCCTCCTCCTCCTCCATCCTCCTCCTACTACTACTACTACTACTACTACCACCACCACCACCACTGTTGCCACCTCAGCCTCCATTAATTAATCTCGCTTCCCACAAATCCTTTAATTATTGCTACGGACATCCCTCCCTCCCTCCCTCCCTTCCTCTCCCTCTCACCCCTTCCCTTCAACCCTTTACACACCTGCCTCCGTCCCTCCACCACCACCATGTCACTATCACCTGTCAGTCTATTTCAACAAAACATCTTTCATTTATTTAATTATTCACTTCTCTCTCCCCTACTTCCTTTTCCACTTCTCTTACATTCCAGCCTCACTTCCCCTCTCTCACCCCACCTTCACCCCCATCATATGCTCCCCACAAGTGAATTCAAGCCTACCACTCCCCAATTATTAGCTTCTACACCAGCGAAGATCCTAGAAACTGTGCCAACTACTTTCACCCCAATCTCCTCACAAAAACTCCCCAGATATAAGCTAAGCACCTTCACCCCACCATTCAAAACACCCCAGACTTCCCATACAAACTCCACAGAAACTAAGCTAATGGATTTCAACACAATCTCCCCACAGGAACATCCCCAAGACCTTACCCAACCAAGACGAACCTCCCCACTAACACCCCGTTCATCCAACCTCAACCAAGAGATACCCAAACCCCTCGAACCATCCAATAAATACCCCTATAACCTTCCAACTCCCTCCCATCTCCACCCATCCTCCTCTACCCTCCCTCACTACAGCACCGCGACAATAACATGTAAATCTGACATGAATATTTATCCCAACCGCATGCAAAAATTCCCGAGTGTCTGTCTGCGCGTCCCCAGGCGGTGTGGCGGTACTTGGCGCGGTCCCTTGAAGTGAGCCGAGTACCGCCCCCGCCTCAGGAATGACAAAAGAACAGGAGGAAGAAGTAAAGATGGGAAGTTACAAATCTAATGGTGACTGTCTTAGGAAATGGAGGGAAATAGGGAGTAAATGGGTGAGACAGACAGACAGACACATATAAGCACGCGCGCACACAAACATACACACATACAAGAAAATAAAGAACGAACGGAGAAATGCAAACAAAAGATGATGATAAAAAGGCATGTTAAAATCAAATAAATGAAACAATAATGAGAAATAAATAGATTACAACAAGAAAAAGCCTGAGCATTTTAACGGAAACAAAATGATATAATGAGAAATAGAAAGAGGAAGGGAAAGTGAAAGCAGGAAGGAAGAAGGAAATGGGGAGAGAGAGAAGTGGAGCAATGAGGAAAGAAACGAAGGAAGAGGAAGGAAAGCACGAGAAAGATGAGCGAAAGAGGAAGGAAGAGAAGAAACGAACGAGGAAGAGAGGAAGAGACGGGAGAAGGAAGAGGAAGGAATGGAGAAAATAGATGAGAGGAAACGAAATGAGGAAGGAAAGAGAAAGGGAGAACACTCAAAAAAACGTACGAAGAGCAAGAAGAAGAAGAGGAGGAGCAAAAGAGGAAAATGAGAAAAAAAGGAAATTCGGGAAGGAAAGAAAAAACAAGAAAGTGATGAGTAAGAGGAAAGGAGGAAGAGAGAGAGGAGGAGGAAAGAGGAAAGGAGGAAGAGAGAGAGGAGGAGGAAAGAGGAAAGGAGGAAGAGAGAAGAGGAGGAAGTAGGAAATCAACACTTCTATACCACGTGGAGGAGGAGGAGGAGGACGAGGAGGAGGAGGAGGAGGAGGAGGAGGAGGAGGAGGAGGAGGAGGAGGAGGAGGAGGAGGAGGTGGAGGAGGAGGAGGAGGAGGAAATAACACCCTCAATCCTCCTCCCTCTTCCCCCTCCCATTCTTCCCTACCACAACCGCACCTCTTCCCCTCCAAAGGCCTCACCTCTTCCCTTCCCCCCCACGCAACCACAAGGACCCCTCCCCCACCCCAACACAGGGCACGCCTCCCCTCTTCCCTCACCGCAACCCCTCTTTTGCCCTCTTCTCTCCCCTGCAAAGCCTACATCTACCTCCCCCATCATTCCCTCCCCCCAAACATACGCTCCCCCCTCTCTCTCCCCCCCAAACACAGTTCCATCCCCATCTTCCTCCCCCAGATACGCCTTCCCTCTCATCTTCCTCTCCCAATCATCCCCTCCCCTCCTTCCCTCTCTTAATCTACCTTCCCCTCCCCTCTTCCTCCCCCTCAGATACCGCCCCTACCTTTCCCTCCTCTTCAAATAAACCTCTACTACTTTCCTACATACAAGCTCCCCTCCCACCTTGTCCTCCCCATCATACCCCCTTCACACCCCATGCAGCGCCCCAGGAAGGCTGTAAATGGGAGGAAATAACTGCAAGTGAACCATTTTGAAACGCGATGAATGACAAAAAGAAATGCCAAACTATCTCACACGCTTGTCTCCCTGCCTGCCTGCCTGCCTCTCTCTCTCTCTCTCTCTCTCTCTCTCTCTCTCTCTCTCTCTCTCTTAGTTATCATTCCCCTCCCTGTCCTCCCACGCCCTTCCGCTCTCCTCCTCCTCCTCCTCTTCCTCTCTCCTTGGTTTTATTCATGGTGTTCGTTGAATATTTGCATGTGTGTTATTCAAAGGCGCGCGCGCGCGCGCACACACACACACACACACACACACACACACACACACACACACACACACACACACACACACAGCCATGCATAGCTATACCTACCAGTCACATGCGTTTCTCTCTCTCTCTCTCTCTCTCTCTCTCTCTCTCTCTCTCTCTCTCTCTCTCTCTCTCTCTCTCTCTCTCTCTCTCTCTCTCTTTCGTTTACATTTATTCAGAACAAAATTTAGTCATACTGAAGTCAAGGAAAATTAGTACTACTATTACTATTACTATTACTACTACTACTACTACTATTGTCTACCATTGCTATCACTATCACTATTCCAACAACAACAACAGCTACTACTTCTACTACTACAACAACAACAACTACTACTACTACTACTATCTCTACTACTATTACTATCTCTACTACTACATACTACTAGTTACTACCACAATCATCACAAAGCTATCACCATCACCACTACTATTATTACTACCGCACTACTACTACTACTACTACTACTAAATTTAGCATCCATTGCAGACGAGAGAGAATGCGTCCCTCACCCCAACATTCCCTCCCTTACCCAGCACTCACCCACCTACCTCTCTCTCTCTCTCTCTCTCTCTCTCTCTCTCTCTCTCTCTCTCTCTCTCTCTCTCTCTCTCTCTCTCTCTCCCTACATCCCAATACGCAACCCTCTTTGCATGGTAGATAAAGAGCCACGTGGTACAGAGAGAGAGAGAGAGAGAGAGAGAGAGAGAGAGAGAGAGAGAGAGAGAGAGAGAGAGAGAGAGAGAGAGAGAGAGAGAGAGAGAGAGAGAGAGATACTTTCAATCAAAACAAGCATCGTTTCGCATAACTATTTGTTAAATGAGGAGGAGGAGGAGGAGGAGGAGGAGGAAGAAGAAGAAGAAGAAGAAGAAGAAGAAGAAGAAGAAGAAGAAGAAGAAGAAGAAGAAGAAGAAGAAGAAGAAGAAGAAGAAGAAGAAGAAGAAGAAGAAGAAGAAGAAGAAGAAGAAGAAGAAACGACAAAGGAAGAGGAGGAGGAGGAGGAGGAGGAGGAAAGGTTTAACTGATCGACAAAAAAAAGGAAAAACATCATTAGCATATCCGGGAAATCCCCGAGAGAGAGAGAGAGAGAGAGAGAGAGAGAGAGAGAGAGAGAGAGAGAGAGAGAGAGAGAGAGAGAGAGAGAGAGAGAGAGAGAGAGAGAGAGAGAGAGAGAGAGAGAGCAATAAGGCATTAGTACATCATTCTAGGAAAAGGTGAAATACCTCTGGGAGGGAAGGTGAGCCGGCGGAAGAGGACAAGGAGGAGGAGGAGGAGGAGGAGGAGGAAAAGAATAAAACACTAGAGTAATAAAGAAGAAAAAAATAAGGAAAATATAAAGAAACTCTAGGCCATAACAAGGGGCGGTATTTGTAAACATTTCCTCCTCTCCTCTCCTTCACTTAACACACTGAAGTGGAAGTCGTTTGGGTTTTGAAGGCGGCTTTTTTTTTTTTTACAACGATAGTTCAACAACGATACTTGACCAACAACAGGTAAAAAACACTTGAAAACATGACTTATCAGTTCTGTGGTCTTTGAAAATAGAAACCCAAAATAGACTGATAGATAGATATGGAGATTGACAGATAGATAGATGGACAGATCAAGTGATATTTAAAGGGAAAACCAACTGGTGATAAAATGAGACGAAAGAAAGGCCTGATGAAAAGCTAAGTAACGGACACAAGAAGAGAAGAGGAAGAGGAGGCAGGGAGAAAATTACGAAATGGAAAAAAATAAATAAATAAATAAAAGGGAAGAAAAAAACGTAAAAATATGAAAGATGAAAAGGGAAGAGGAAGAAAAGATGCGAGGAGAGTAGGAAAAAATGGACATGAATGAGAAATAAGAGAAACGCAAAAACTGGAAAAAAAAAGACAAACCTCTCTCTCTCTCTCTCTCTCTCTCTCTCTCTCTCTCTCTCTCTCTCTCTCTCTCAGGTGACTCTGCTGTTATTATTGAAAAGGTTGTGACATTTGACTGATGCCACTGTTAACTGTCTGCGCCGCGCCCCGGTTTTGCTTAGGCTTCTTAAAAGGTGAGATGGAGAGGAGCAGCATTTACCTGGCTAACTGGTGGTAGTAGTAGTAGTAGTAGTAGTAGTAGTAGTAGTAGTAGTAGTAGAGTCTGGCACAAAGCTTTGATTTCCAAACTACCCTCCTACGGTTTCTATCCTTCTCTCTGTAACTTCATCTCAAGTTTCCTTTCTGACCGTTCTATTGCTGCTGTGGTAGACGGTCACTGTTCTTCTCCTAAATCTATTAACAGTGGTGTTCCTCAGGGTTCTGTCCTGTCACCCACTCTCTTCTTATTATTCATTAATGATCTTCTAAAACAAACTTCTTGTCCTATCCACTCCTATGCTGATGATACCACCCTGCACTTTTCCACGTCTTTTCATAGACGTCCAACCCTTCAGGAGGTAAACATATCACGCAGGGAAGCCACAGAACGCCTGACTTCTGATCTTTCTAAAATTTCTGATTGGGGCAGAGCAAACTTGGTATTGTTCAATGCCTCAAAAACTCAATTCCTCCATCTATCAACTCGACACAATCTTCCAGACAACTATCCCCTCTTCTTCAATGACACTCAACTATCCCCCTCTTCTACACTGAACATCCTCGGTCTGTCCTTTACTTATAATCTGAACTGGAAACTTCACATCTCATCTCTAGCTAAAACAGCTTCCATGAAGTTAGGTGTTCTGAGACGTCTCCGCCAGTTTTTCTCACCCCCGCAGCTGCTAACTCTGTACAAGGGCCTTATCCGTCCATGTATGGAGTATGCCTCACATGTCTGGGGGGGTTCCACGCATACTGCTGTTCTAGACAGGGTGGAATCAAAAGCTTTTCGTCTCATCAACTCCTCTCCTCTAACTGACTGTCTTCAGCCTCTCTCTCACCGCCGCAATGTTGCATCTCTAGCTGTCTTCTACCGCTATTTTCATGCTAACTGCTCTTCTGATCTTGCTAACTGCATGCCTCCCCTCCTTCCGCGGCCTCGCTGCACAAGACTTTCTTCTTTCTCTCACTCCTATTCTGTCCACCTCTCTAACGCAAGAGTTAACCAGTATTCTCAATCATTCATCCCTTTCTCTGGTAAACTCTGGAACTCCTTGCCTGCTTCTGTATTTCCACCTTCCTATGACTTGAATTCCTTCAAGAGGGAGGTTTCAAGACACTTATCCACCAATTTTTGACCACTGCTTTGACCCTTTTAGGGACTGGCATTTCAGTGGGCATTTTTTTTATTAGATTTTTGTTGCCCTTGGCCAGTGTCCTTCCTACATAAAAAAAAAAAAAAAAAAAAAAAAAGTAGTAGTAATGATGATGATGGTAAGGAGGAAACGGGGAATAAGCAAAAAAATAACAAAACGAAAATAGTAATTGTACATACGTATTATGAGAAATAGGAGGGTAAGAAAGACGCAGAAGAAAAGAAAAGAAGAAAATAAACTAAGAGCAAAAAAAAAAAAAAAAAAACGAAAATGAGACGACAAAACTAATAAAACAAACAAAAACAAAACACAATAAAAAAAAATGGGTGAAAGCGAATATACAAAGGAGGGAGTGACGCTTACACTCAAACATCTGGGGAATGAAGTGAGAGTTGAACGTTGTGGCGAGGCGGCGCGGGACAGGAGGAAGTGAGGGAGGGGAGACGAGAGGAAGGAAGGCTGCAGTGGAGGATTGTAATGAGCGCCCAAGGTCTTGCTGCGCGGCGGGACACACACACACACACACACACACACACACACACACACACACACACACACACACACAGAGGATGATGTAAAGGAACTGCAACGCTTACTGCCTCCCTCTCCCTCTCTCTCTCTAGCTAGTTACCCAGTTTTAAATGCCTCGCAAGGAAAACGGGTTGCAAGTACTACTGAGAAAACAAACCTAGCATAAGCCTGAGTGATGAAAACACAAAACTTTTATTTATTTATTTTTTTTTTTTTTACCCGAGAACTAACACTTTTCTAAATTGTCAAAATAGTTCACCAGTTTAATTTTTTTTTTATCGTGTTAGTTTTTCCAATAGTACGTGTTGTAACAAGCCAAGGAAGGTGTCGCTGTATTGCCTGTAATGCCTCGCACCTTATTTGCAGTAAAGAAAAAGAGGTGTAGGTGATGAGATAGGGACGCTAGAGGAGGCAGAGGAGGAAGGATAAATACTAAAGAAAATAAGAAGCAAGTTTTCATTATGGGGCGCTAGGAGGTAAAGCAATGTCATTATTTCTATTTGTTACTACTACTACTACTACTACTACTACTCTCATTGATGTCTCTACTCATAACTTTAAGATACAAGAAAGGGTAAAAACACGCTCGTTCTTCTAATACTTCCCCATACTTGCTTTTCACGCTATTAAGTCAAGGTGGTGGTAGTGATGGTGGCGTGGGACACAATGAATAAAGGTCTTTATTTCCCTTGTGTATTGTGGGTTTTTTCCGCCTTCCCGGGAAACACTAAGATTTCTATTTCCCGTCCCTCTTTTCTCTCTCATTGACTCATTCACTCCATGACTCACCCATACATAGACTGCCTGACTGGCCTATTCATTCAGTTTTTTACTACACACACACACACACACACCAAGCTTTCTATCCCTCTCCCTCTTCCATTCACGGACTCACTCTCTTAATGACTCAGTGACTGGCTTATTCACTCATTCAGTTACTCACACACACACTCTCTCTCTCAATGTGTCATTCATCCACTCACTCCCTGGTTGACTTACTTATTCTTATTTACTCTCACTCACACACACACACACACACACACACACACACACACACACACACACACACACACACGGACGGCCATGACCGGTGTGCGTGAGGCCTTCCTGGAAGCGACAGATGGCAGGAGAGTCCCAGCACACCTGAGTTCACCTGACTGACCTCACGCCGGTGTCGACACTCGGCTCCAGTTTACGCTCGGAATGTGCAAAGACGACCCCCACGCACACTGGGAACACCTACGTACGACCTGGCAACTATGTACGACCTTACTTGGGTTTTCTTGCGTTTATTTATTTTTATTTATCATGATTTTTTTTTTCCCGATAGTGAGTGACATGTTTTTTTCATATAATTTGCAGCCTTGGACAGTCACTTTGCATAAGAACAAAATTAATAAATGAAGCCTTAAAAGTCTAACTACTACGTATACAACAACTAAATAACGACAATATCCACACAACGTCCACTATTTTCTTCTTCAATAAAACTTTCCAAACTTCAACATGACTTCAGAAGGGGCGCTGTATCATATTATTTTACCTGCTTTTTTTTTATTTATCTTTTATCATCCCAGCACCCGCCTCCCTTTAATTAACAATATAACCTGAGGGCGGTGAGGTGAGAGGTGGTCGAGGGTAAGAGGGTATGTGCCGGTGCCTCCCCCTCTCACTTCCCCAAGCAGGGTATAGCAGTGGGATCCCCTTTTTTTCCGGCACTGTCACGCTGGCAACACTTCACTGACAGGACTGGCAGGGAAGGGAGGAAAACGAGGGGGAGGTGGTGACGGCTACGTACACATACAACTAAGTACAAAGGAAAATAAAAAGGAAGAGGAAAAGGAACTACGGGTGGGTGGAAGGGCGGGAGAGAGGTGAGGGGGAGAGAGGTGAGACGCGCGCAGTGTACTCCCCCTCACCCATTCCTCCCCACTCTCCCCTTCCCCATCGCCTGTCTACCTACTACCTGTTCTTGCCGTGTCGACCTCACCCCAGCCCGGCCCTGCCCTGCCTTCCCTTCCTCCCCGTCTAGTTAACAAACACACCCTACCTGCCACCCCCCCATCCTCCACTTCTCCCCACTCGTCTTACCTCACACCCTCTCCCCTCCCCACCCCTGCCCTGCTGACTCATAACCCGACACTCCACCACCAGCAGCAGGAACACATTATTTCCCCGGAATAAAGGTAGTGGTGGTGGTGGTCAGCCAGGTCAGGTAAGGATGTTTGCAAATTGCTCACCGTTTGTAGCGAGGCTTGGCGTCCAGCACATCGTCGTGGCTGTTGCTCCTCCACATGGCTGCGTCACCGCCACATAGATCCGCGTCCCTAAACAAGAGTTACGGCGCCGTGCGAAGGCGACGGCGACGGCGGCGCAGGTCACCCCCTCGAGCCGCCGTCACATCGTCAATGGCCAGGCGACGAGGAGCGAAGGTAAATCCAGGGCGGCGCTCTTCACGCGGCCATCGCTCGGGCCTCTTCACCTGGCGAGCCTCGAAAGCACGTCGGGCTCACCCCAAAAAGAGATTTGAACTCGGAGGCAAATATTTATCCCTGTAATTCACTCACACTTTCACTGCTGTGGTCACCCGCGCGCTCAACATTCATAAGCCGCCGGGAGGTCACACTCGAGCCTAAGTAACACTCGATACCTGGACAAAACGTACAAGGTCCAGGTACTTTGACGAGGCCACGACGCAACACCACCCCACCTTCCCAGTCAAGGCAACACTAAAGCTTGTTTACCCGTGAAACTACAAACCTGTTAGCCCCGCCTAAACTGTCGTGCATTCCCGCCGACACTCAAGGCAGACCATCAGAGGACACCACGAGCCATTCAATTCTATCATAAATAAAACATAAGAAATCTGATCTAATATTCACCAGCAAACATTGATTCCACGACACAAATATAGCAGTGGAAAGTAGGAATTTAATCGCACGTCTGGCAATGAATGAGCGCTGCCGTCCCACTAGAACGGAGGAAGAAGGAGGGTGCCCGCTCTCACATATACACACGTACACACACACACACACTCCGTTTTCTGTCATTCCGCCTTGAACACCTTCACAACAAACATGCCTAACCTGTCTTGGGCTACAACACTCTGCTGCATGACGACCCAACACCCTAAACACACCCCAACACGCACCCCAGCAACACCCATCACACTTCAACCTACACCGCATCATTCCTTCCACTTGTTTCACACTAGGGGCGCGTCTCGGCTAGGCATGAAAGAGTCCATTCAGATGCCGCCCGCTCCCAGCCCGCCCGTCCCCGCGCCGCCTTGGATGGAGGGGGGCAGGAGAGAGCTGTGTGTGTGGGCGGAGTGGGTGGAACAGGTGGAGGTGGGGGGTAGTGGGTGTGGATCGATGCGTAGGCGGATTCTGGGGTTTAAATACTTGGTATGGTGGCATGTGGAAGGGTCGTGTGGGTGGGTGGATGGGTGGAAGTAAGGGATTGGAGTAGCTGAAGGTGTCAGGAGTGTGTGGATTGCTGAGCGGGTGGATTTTTGGGTTGAGGATCTT
Source organism: Scylla paramamosain (assembly GCF_035594125.1). Classification (NCBI taxonomy): domain Eukaryota; kingdom Metazoa; phylum Arthropoda; class Malacostraca; order Decapoda; family Portunidae; genus Scylla; species Scylla paramamosain. The sequence continues at coordinate 23,451,872 of NC_087166.1, read as the reverse complement.
AATGTGAGTGGGTGGATGGTGGAAGGTGAGAATGGATGACGATGTGGATAAAAAAAAAAAGAGACAAAAACAAGTGGATATGTACGCGACTGTAGATGGAAGACAAATAGATAAGGATAGAAATGGATGATAAAGAAGCAAAATAAATAGATGTGGATGAAGAAACAAAAAAAAAAAAAAGTATGATAATCTGAGATAGCGAAGGAAGGTGGAAGAGAACGAGGAAGGATGAGAATAAGTGGAAGAGAAGCACAAAGAGATGCAGAGAAAGGATGGATGTGGGTGGAGGTGACAGGAGGTGGGTGTGGAGTGGAAGAGGAGGATGGGTGGAGGTTAGGGTGGACGAAGATATATTGGCGTTCCTCGCGTATGTGGAAAGAAGAAGAAGAAGAAGAAGAAGACATTATGACTTACTAAAACGTGTGATGACAGTGATGGTCGTGGTGGTGATGGTGATAGTGGTGGTGGTGATGATGGCGGTGGTAGTGAATATGTCATCACCAATATTACCACCACCATCATGATCAGCAGACATCACCATCACCACCACAATAATTACAACGAAATGTGATGATGATGATGATGTGGTGACCTGAGTGGTGATGAA
>NC_087166.1:23428765-23448765 GCF_035594125.1 Scylla paramamosain | reverse complement strand
GGTGAGAATTTATGTGTGGCATTTATTGGTCTGGGAAGAATTACGGCAGTATGGACATGGCTGCCAGGTGTGTGTGTGTGTATGTGTGTGTCTGTGTGTGTGTGTGTGTGTGTGTGTGTGTACTAAAGCCTGTTAAACTATCACTAGAATCATGAAACTGCCCTGAAAACTCTAATAACTTCCACAAGACTGTGTGTGTGTTAGTGTGTAAGGTTATACGTGGTAAGGCTTGAAGTGAGAGTAGCAGAAAGAAAGGGAGTGAGTTTTCTTAGTATGGGAGGAATACTTTGCCTGTATTTTGAGGCGTTGTGTGCACTCATTAGGACTATTGTACCCATAAGTAGGTAAGCATAGGTAGGAACAGACTCCTTGTTAAACATCTTATCTTTACCTATCTATGATATACGATCTTCAAAGGCCACAAATAACTTGACTGACTCTTATGGGTGTTTTTGCCGACTAATAATGCAGGGTTCTTGTCTGAATATCACTAAACTTGGTGATGCGGTAGAGAGAGGAAGGGAGACTTGAGTGACAAACTAATGGGCAAGTGTGAGCTGCACTGTGTGGGTTTTGAAGCACCAAACTAACTACTGACTCTGTGGTATTAAACTTGTTATAGTCAGGTTCATGTCTGGTGTATACTCAGGAACTTTAACTAGAAAACCAAAGTACTTAAGATATTTACAAGTCAGTTGAGGAAGTCAGTAGCGCGACAAGAGGAGAATGTAGGTCGCAAACATCCAACAAACAACTACTGGCTCTGTGGCACTTAAGCTCGTTACAGTTAAGTTCATGGTTGGTGTATAATCAGGAACTTCAACTAGAAAAGCAAAGTGCAAAAGAATCACAAGGTTTCAATAGAGGAAGTGAGCAACGTGACAAGAGGAGAATGCAAGTTTTCAACCACCAAACAAACAACTCCTGACAACGTGGCATTTAAACTCGTTGCTGTTAAGTTTGGGTAAATAAAGTTTGGGTAAATAATCAGAAAATGTTTGATATTTCCAAGGTGTCTGGAAAGCAAGTGTGAAGCGTGACACTGAGAGAAAGCTGGACGTGGATTCAGTTGCTACGTGTACTGCTGGCTCCTGACGCACTGCAGCCCTCGTGGTGGTGACAGTACGGAGACACTGCAACGTTTTCTCCAATGATCTAGGAAAAGTCTGGCAGGAAACTGATGGTGCGTGTGAGAAGTGACTGAGTGGTTTAAGTCGTCACAATAATAAAGTCATAATGAAGTTGTGAATCAACAACAACAACAATACCAGGAACAACAACAGCATCTACTACTACTACTACTACTACTACTACTACTACTACTACTATTACTACTACTACTACTACTACTACTACTACTAATAATAATAATAATACAGCAGCAACAACAACAACAACAACAACAACAACAACAACTGCTACTACTACTACTACTACTACTACTACTACTACTACTACTACTACTACTAATATATTTCCAAACAAGGTGCTGTGCTGTGGGTGGTAATCAGTGCACGTCCACACACACACACACACACACACACACACACACACACACACACACACACACACACACACACACACCACAAATAACTCGTCACAGATTACTGAGTACAACAAAAGAAGACAACTTGCTCTCCACACACACACACACACACACACACACACACACACACACACACACACACACACACACCAGCAATACATAAACACTTGACTCATTCACAAATCCTGTACTACACAACCTCCTTCCCTGCATTTCAAACCATTATCAAATACACAACAACACATCGGTGGCACAAAGCATGTCATGACAAGAGGAAAGACGAGGAGTGTGTGGGAAGGAGGATGCTGGAGATGGATCTACCCCGCAGGAGAAAGAGAGGGAGACCAGAGAGAAGGTTTATGGATGCAGTGAGAGACATGCTTGTAATGGGAGTGACTGTGGGAGGCGCAGAAGACAGTGTGTGTTGGGGAAGGTTGATCCGCTGTGGCGACACCTGGCGGGAGCAGCGCAAAGATTAAACACTTCACTACTGCATTACATTGTCACTGCATTACGAACATTGACACATTGAAATTAATTTGCTTTAATCCCAGACCTTCAATGAAAGCAGTCTTATCGCTCCAGTGTATGAAAAAGGTATATTTTTTTTACTATTTACTTAGTTAACTGCCCAGTAGGTAAGTTAGTAAGCTAGTCACTCCTCACTCAGGTTTTTATTTGTTATTTATTTTAGTTAGTTAATCAATCAGCCAGTTAGTTAGTTCGTTAGTTTCTTAGTCTTCACATTTCCTTGAACAGTCTCCTCCACACGTAACAAAAGAGAGGAGGTGTTCCCAGTCTGGGCCGCCGCGCCGCCACCTGCCAGGCTTCCCAGGAACTGTTTCTCGGAGTCAATTTTCTCCCGTATACCAATGAGGCAGTGATACATCTCTGTTCTCTTCCTCCTCCCTCCTGTGGCTTTACAACTGCAGGGGGCTCTCTCTCTCTCTCTCTCTCTCTGACACCTACACAAGTTCACATCAGCAGCACACAGGTAATCACCTCCGCGTATCTCAGGTGACTGGTGACCACACGAGTCCTTATCTCACTCCCACATAAATTCTTGCTGGAAATGTTAGACGAGCACTAGACGATGGTGGCTGATCCCTGGCAAGACGCCGACTCAAGACCACCACCACCACCACCACCACCACCACCACCACCACCACCACCACTAGCCTATGATAAATTAATTCTCCAGTCAGTTTTACGGCAGTCCAGAAATCCTCAGCTCTCTCACCACGACTGTTTTCAAAGGCCACAGAGATGATTAGCCGGGTTTCACGAGTGTTTCTCCATGTAATCATATAGAAATGTTGTTAATCTGTCTATAGAACCGTAAAAAACACCCTTAAAAACCGTGTCACTTTAATTGCAACCTTTTGAATATAGTGGAGGTGCGCCGCAGGTGTTTCAGAATATAGAACACTAACTCAAAACCACCACAGGTAGTCAGCCACCAGCCTGCCTCCAGCACCATCGTCCCTTAGCTCTTTTTCCCTCGAGGACGTACGTACTGTATGTACACTACCGCGCGGACCAGTGGAGCGCAGCATCGGTCCAGTATCAGTCCAGCATTAGTCCCACACCGCTACAGTAGAAATCGTATAAAAAAAAAAAAAATAAATAAATAAATAAAAAAAAAATAAATAAATAAAATAAATAAACAAAAAAATGTGAAAAAGGGGCGTTCGGTGACTTGATCTGTTAAATTGCACTGTTTTGTCTTTGACTCTGTTTACATGTATGATTAGTGAACAATATGAATTCCTACAGTTTATCCTTGTTTCTTAATCCTGACTTTAAATGTAAAAGCTAAAACAAAACAAAAATACAGAAGAAAACCCGAAAAAAACTCTAAATCTTTACGAATATTCTGTACAGAGTGAATGAGCGGCTACGTATGCTGGATTGTGCTGAAGTGAATACGTAATGTATATTCAATTAAACATATATTTCAAGTCGCTCTAAATCAAATTCGCTTAAGGAAACTCATGTATAGGCACAGTTTCTCCTTCGGCGGCATCAAAGACCCCAGGGAAAAAAAAAAAGGCATAAAAAAAGGCATAAAAAAAAGGCATACATTGGAAGTGCGTACTGGCGGTTTTTCTGCCTCACTGCCTCGCTGCACGAGGTCTCCCTGGCCAGCCGTGCCTGTCTGCGGTTTGTCTATTAAGTTTTGGTTCAGCATTTTTTTTCATTCTCTCGCTCCCTCTGTCTCGTGTTCACCTGTGTTAAAAGCAATGATAGTTATACTTTTCTATAGGCTGTCTCCTTCGCTAGCCATATCTGTTTGCGATTCGTCAGTAAGTTTCAATCGTATATTCTTCCTTTCCCTCCCTCTGTCTACTCTTCGTCTGTCTTTTAGGTGCGGTAACTGTTGCATTTTTCTTTTTTATCTATCATTTTCTGTTCAGTTTTACTACATGCAGCGATATTTTCTTTCCGATTTCGCCCCTCCATTTCGTTTTTTTTGCGTCTTGGTGTGTCTGTTTTGTCAACTTGAGGGAGGAAAATGGATGAGGGAAATGAGAGAGAATAAAAATACGAACGCCATCAACAAGAGTAAATGTTTATAGAGTTTTTTTTTTTCTTTTTTCCTGCTCGAGGCATTAAAAAAATACTGTTGCTCTTGTTGTTGTTGTTGTTGTTGTTGTTGTTGTTGTTGTTGTTGTTGTTGTTGTTGTTGCTGTTACTGCTCGATTTGTTTACAGTCCTTGACAAATCTGCCAGTCACATACAACAGATTATGGAAAAGCTTGCCACTCTTGCATATGTATTGCTGCGCCACACTGCACGGTCACTGCTCCCTCCGCAGTGCACCAGAGAAGAAGAGGAAGAAAGAACAAGAAAAAGGAGGAGGAGGAGGAGGAAGAGGAGGAGGAGGAGGAGGAGGAGGAGGAGGAGGAGGAGGAGGAGGAGGAGGAGGAGGAAAAACAACAACAACAACAACAACAACAACAACAACAACAACAACAGCAACAAAAACCACCACCACCATCACCACCACCACCAACAACAGCAACAACAACAACAACAAAAGGAAGAGGAAGAAGAGATAAGCTACAAGGAGAAAACTTTTTACTCGTATTTTTCTTCTTTTCTCTAATTTATCTATTATTTTTCTTCTGACACTCAATCTTAACAACTTTCCTTATACGACCTTGGGCCAATTAACTGCTATCAGACCAGCAGGCCAATAACTGGCGAGCTCCACAGCTGATTACAACACATAGGTATATTGACTCTCCTAAATATAAACTGACTTAACCCTCTTACTGTTATGGTCGCCTTGTTAAGACTGAGATAACTGTAATAATTTCTTTAGAGCAACATGAAGTAAGAAAGGAATATAAGGTTGATTTAATCTTTGCTAACTTAACCTGACCTAAGCTAATCTAACCTAACGTATCCTAAACTAAGCTAACCTACCCTAATCTAAGCTAACCTATCCTATGCTGCCCTAATCCAACCTAAACTAACCTACCCTAACCTAATCTACGTAAGTACATTTTTAAGAGGCTGTAGTACAAAGAGTAAGGTTTTTTAAAGTTGCAGATATGTATGGGAAAGGTTGACTAGTAGTGAAAGTTAAAGAACGTGAATACCTGTCTACTTTATTCCCACTGTGACTAATAATGGAGATTTTGATCATACAACAGCATTTAGATAAACTTTCAATACTTTGAAATTAATATTGTAGTCACCTGTCCCCTTATTTTGATAATTTGTATGCGTTTCTAATCATGTCCACTTTTAAATCTCTCTTTTATCACCTGTCTGCTTTATAATCATCTGTCCACTGTCTTTTTATCTATCCTTTTTTATTTATTTTTTTTAACTACCTGTCCACGTTTCTAATCTTCTTTTCAATTACTTCATCACCAGCCCAGTTTTGAATCACTGTCCACTTGTAATCACCTGCCAACTTTTTAATCACCTGTCCATTTACAGTTTTTTTTTTTTTTTCATGTTCCACTTTTTCTTTACTCGCATGTTCTTTTTCATATATTTTTTATATATTACTTATAAATTATTTCAAACTACTGTCCACTTTTTTGTTTTAATCACTGTGCACTCTTTAATCACCCTCCACTTCTTTAATGACGCATTTATTTTTACTAACTTTTTATTATTATTATTATTATTTTTTTTTTTATATAATATGCAAGTTATTTCAAGCCACTTCCTTATTTGCACTCGCGTTACACAACCGCAGTGGCAGCAAAAGACTTCTGCCTACACCTCTGCACCTTCCTTCCCATCAGATACTAAGCACGAGGATACACCTTCGCCCATTTTAGTGCATTAGGACAGCCGGGAGGTCGATTCAGCTGACTGATATACATAAACCAGTCCTACACACCCACCCACATCCACCCACACCTGCCCACACCTGCCCACACCCACCCACACCTGCCCACACCTACCCACACCTGCCCACACCTGCCTACACCCATGTTCTATCTTCCGTTGCCTTCCTGGTGTATTGGACAATCATCAGTCTGTATTCATCCACTCTCCCACACATTCCTGCATCCACACACATCCATACTGTTATTATATTCTCCATGTATATGTTGCCCACCCACTTATCCACATCCACTAGTTCAAATTATACGCTTGTACATTCATCCATACTACATCCACACCTCACATCCATCTATACCACACATTCCCATCCACATCCATACACCCTTCCTCTAACATACTCGTACAACTCATCCACATTCACCCATAGCTCAAACCGTGTATTCATCCACACCCGCATCCACTTAGATCCCCACGCTCCCATTCACATCCATACACCTGGTCACAAATATACCACTCATCCACACCCACTAACTCAATCCATACATCTATAATCCACACACATAACTCCAAAATATACACACCCATCCGGGCCTAAATCTACTTACATTCACTGACACCCCATACACTCACGCCCCCACGGTCTCCTCGCCGCCCGTCACCACCCACACCACCCCTGTCAGTTCATGTGATTTTTATTCATGAAATTCAATCTTATGGATATCTAGACCCTCCAGGATGGGTCCCCTTCCCGCACCCTGCTGTGTGGGATTAGCTGTCTGTCTGTCTGTCTGTTTGTCTGTCTGTGAGTCTGTCTGTGAGTCTGTCTACCTGTTTGTCAGTGTGTGTTTGCCTGCCTGCCTGCTGTCTGTCTGTCTGTGTGTGTGCCTGTCTGTCTGTCTGTCTGTCTCTTGTGTCCCTAAAATCTGGAGATATAGGAATAAAAAAAGGAAATAAAGACGAAAATAAAAATTACTAAGGGAAAACATAATAATTATTTCTCCTTCCCATTTCCCTGCTGTCTCCTTCATCACCATCACCATCACCATCACCCCACTTCACACCTCGCATCACCGCTCCATCAGCAGTCCTCCACCACTGTCACACTTCCGTCACCTCTCAGCATCACTTTCACCAGCCCTGCACCATTCATCACTCCCATCGCCACCAGTCATCCCATCACCACACTCCTAACAGTTAATGAATGAATGAATGAAGGAAGGAAGGAAGGAAGGAAGGAAGGAACAGTAATGTAAGGAGAAACATTTTCATTTCCTTTCTACCTGTGGGGGTAAAAAAAGAAAAGAAAAAGAAATAGTTAATGAGAATTCCTGTGTGTTCAGACTTTACTTAATGTATTTGAAAGATTTTTATTAACTTATTTTACACATAAACTTAATCGACGTGATCATAATGTGAGCTGTTGTGAGTGAATATCTATCTATTTATCTATTTATCTGTTTGTCTGTGTCTGTCTGTATGTCTGCCTATCTGTATGAATAAGTGTGTTAATCGGAAGTCTATCTATTTGACTGTTTGTTTAACTGTCTGTGTGTGTGTCTGTCTGTTAATCTGTATGAGTCTGTTTATTTACTTAGCTTTCTGTTTGACTATGTGTTTGTATGTATGTCTGTCTTTCTGTTTATCTGTCAGTCTGTTTATCTGTCTGTCTGTCTGTTTATCTGTCTGTCTGTTTATCTGTCTGTGTGTCTGTTTATCTGTCTGTCTGTTTATCTGTCTGTCTGTCTGTTTATCTGTCTGTTTGTCTGTCTGTCTGTTTGTCTGTCTGTGTCTGTCAGTCTGTCTGCATGAATAAGTTTATTCATCTGTTCGTTCAATTATTTTTCTGTTTAACTGGCTAATCTATTTAACTGTCTGTCTGTCTGTCTGTCTGTCTGTCTGTCTGTCCATCTAACTATCTATCTTCTTCGGAGATAAAGAAAGGAGATTATCTTCTTCCCCTTCATTACTCCTCATTCGTCAACATGTTTATCCCCTCTCTCTCTCTCTCTCTCTCTCTCTCTCTCTCTCTCTCTCTCTCTCTCTCTCTCTCTCTCTCTCTCTCTCAAAAGGCGAAAGGTCAACAGCTATTACGGGAGACGCCAAATGCACCAACACAAACTCTATAAAAAGCCTTTCTCTTTTCTCCTTTCTCCTTTGTTAGGTTAATGAGAGACTAAAGAGAAAATGAAGAGGAGGGCGAACACGAACAACACAAACAATTGCTCCTCTTCACTTCTTCCTCTGCGGGCACGAGAAAAAAGGGAGGAAGAAAGGAGTGAGGGAGGAGGGAGCTGGGGGTGTAAGTGTGGGGGGGAGGGTAAGGGGGTTAGGGGACCAGAGACAAGAGGAAAGTGAGGGGTGCCTATATAAGGGAAGGAATACAAGGGGAAGAGGTGAAGAGGGGAATAAGTGGTGAATGTGGAAAGAAAGTGAAGGGGAAAGGGAATAAATGGTGGTGTGTGTGTGTGTGTGTGTGTGTGTGTGTGTGTGTGTGTGTGTGTGTGTGTGTGTGTGTGTGTGTGTGTGTGTGTGTACTATGGTATATGTGTGATTCTAATGTCTCTCTCTCTCTCTCTCTCTCTCTCTCTCTCTCTCTCTCTCTCTCTCTCTCTCTCTCTCTCTCTCTCTCTCTCTCTCTCTAAGTTACATCTGATGGTGGTTCTTTCGCTAGTGTGTGTGTGTGTGTGTGTGTGTGTGTGTGTGTGTGTGTGTGTGTGTGTGTGTGTGTGTGTGTGTGTGTGTGTGTGTGTGTGTGTGTGTGTGTGTGTGTGTGACCTTTGGCTATTACAACTATCTTCTACGTACCTCCGGTCTTGGCACCACCACCACCACCACCACCACCACCACCACCAACAACAACAACAACAACAGCAACAGCAAACACATCCGGCCACACGTGGTCATCCATTCAGTCATTACTTTTTCACTTTATATGTTTTTCTCGTAAGTTTATCCAGTCGTTCATTTACGTATCAGCATTTCCTAATATATCCGTAGCTACTTTTCTTCAGCTTTCTTGAATTACTCATTACCAATATTACTATTAATCAAAATCCTTCTCTTGCTTTTATCTTTCATAGCACCACATTCCAAAATATTTCGTCTTATTTCCATCATTTAACAGGCTCTAGTGGAAGTCGGTGTGTTCATGCTGGTAGTGACAGTTTCACAAGGATGGGTAAACCTTTGCATTGGTATCGTCACTCTCAGCACCGCATGTTACTACCACTCGTCGTGCTTCATATACATTCAAGAGGCTGTAGTGGAAGTCAATGAGGGTTTGCTTCTAGTGGTTTAACAAGGCTTCTTTACTGAGGGTAGGAAAATCTTTGTCTTTTCCTCATTCTAAATATTTCGTCTTATTCTCTATATTTAACAGGCTCTAGTGGAAGTGAAAAGTTTTCAAGGGTGTTTCCATGATTCCAGTGACAGTTTAACAAAGTTTCTCCAAGCACCATGTTACTAAACCTTTCTCTTATCTCCTACATTAAAAGTGAGAGTTTTCAAGGATGTTTCCATAATTCCAGTGACAGCTTAACAAGGCTCTTGCTAGCACCACATTACTAAACACTTGTCTTATCTCCTACATTAAAAAGTGAGAGTTTTCAAGGGTGTTTCTATGATTCCAGTGACAGTTTATCAAGGCCTCTATATCACTGATAGGAAAAATACTCCTATCTTTTATTAAAAATAAAATAAAGTAAATTATAATAAATAAATAAAAATGAATGAATTAATAGTGTTATGTTTTATAAGACTGTCAACAGATTAGGGGGAATAATTGAGAGAAACGCCGATCACAATAAATTAACAAAGGGGAAAAAAAAAACGAAAAAAATAGCAAAAATAAATAAATAAATGAAATAAATAAATAAATAAATGTGAAGGCTTTCTACGTGTGGTAGGTGCAGCACAAATGTGTTTCTGAATATGGTCCCTATAACTGACCACATGTATAGTGTGGCTCGCCAAGCCCATCTCTGCTACCCTCATACCATCCCAGTCATGCCCTCTTTGTGCCTCGATTGCTGACCAACTGTACTGATCAATCCAGCGTTCCCTACCCATCACAGACACCCCCACGCACGCCACGTCAGTCACACGCTTCACTGCGCCACACTCACCTAAAATGCGATACACGGCGCATCGAGAAGTAACACCTCACATTGCTTACCTGAAGGAGAGAGAAAGAGAGGAACAATATTAGTTTCTGGGACGCAAACACATTAATTGAAGTGAAAACATGTATGGAGAATATCTGAACGTTGACTACGCATCACAAATTAAAAAAAAGGAAGGGAGTCTGATAAATAGCGAGCGATAATAATGATAGCAGTGTTGATAGGTATGAACTGCATTACTTGACAGGAGCGTTCAAAGAGAGAAAATGAAGACTAACAAAGATGGTACAGAGGGGAGAATAAGTCTGACAAGAGAGTCTAGTAAGGAAAGCAGGCAGAAAATATTGGTAGGAAAAACAGTTAAACAAATGAAAAACATGATAAGATGAGAAGAAAAGACAGATTATTTAACAACATAAGTAGCAACAGGATACTACTACTACTACTACTACTACTACTACTACTACTACTACTACTACTACTAATAATAATAATAATAATAATAATGTATAAAGTTTGCAAATATCATAAGTACTTGAAAAAAAAAAACAGAGGTGACGTGTGTGTGTGTGTGTGTGTGTGTGTGTGTGTGTGTGTGTGTGTGTGTGTGTGTGTGTGTGTGTGTGTGTGTGTGTGTGTGTGTGTGTGTGTGTGTGTGTGTGTTTCCAGCAGGAGGACGAGGATAGGAATATAACGGGAAAACCTACACAACAGATGCAATATAATCTTTCCTGCTGTTTTCCTTCTTTATTTCCTTCCTTCCATACCTTCTGCCGAGAGAGAGAGAGAGAGAGAGAGAGAGAGAGAGAGAGAGAGAGAGAGAGAGAGAGAGAGAGAGAGAGAGAGAGAGAGAGAAAGCAATTGTAACTGGAAGGGATGACATTTTTCCTCATTTTATTTATTCGTATTTCTCTCTACAGGAAAAACAAAGCAATAAGCCGAGACGTGTGTGTGTGTGTGTGTGTGTGTGTGTGTGTGTGTGTGTGTGTGTGTGTGTGTCTGTGTGTGTGTGTGTGTGTGTGTGTGTCGAAGAAAACGTGTGTTGGGTGATATAACAGAATTTTTCCACTTATTTATTTCATTTATTTTTCTCCCTGACAATATGGTGCACTGCTGCTGCTTTCGTTGTTGTTGTTGTTGTTGTTGTTGTTGTTGTTGTTGTTGTTGTTGTTGTTGTTGTTGTTGTTGTTGTTGTTGTTGTTGTTGTTGCTGCTGTTGTTGTTGTATTCCCTCTCATTCATTCCTTTTCATGTCCTATAATATGCTGTACTCTCTCTCTCTCTCTCTCTCTCTCTGTCTGTCTACCTTTACTTTCATATTTCCACTAAATTAATTTCTATTATCTGACAGTTGGTTATTATTTTTTTCCCATTTATTTATTTTTCCTTTAAAAAATCAACACCATGTTTGTTTTTTGGTTATCTATTTTTTAGTCCACGTTCGTTGCTCTCAAAAAAAAAAAAGAAAAAAAAAAAAAAAAAAAACTGAGGCAATGTATTTTATTTTCCCAGTCCTGTTTGTTATGTCAAGTTTGTTTTTCTTTACTGTATCCATTTATCTCTACACAAAAGATAACAAGATTTCCCGTGTTTATTCATTTTTTAATGTCGAACCTTTACTGGTGTCAAAGAAAACCGGACGAGGGCTTTCTTTTCCTATTGATGTTTATTTACGGTTATCATGTCTTTTTTTTTCTCTCTCTTTTTATTTATTCTCGTCTTTAGAAAAAAAAATGCGTTGTCTGTTTATTTATGATTTATCTTCGTTACTTGCATAAGATTATTCAGTGTTGTCAATTTACGTAATCATTTATTTATGCTTTTATTTTTATTTTCCTACTTCAGGAAATAATGAATAATCTGCTTTCTCTCTCTTTATTTATGGTTTGCTTTCGTTATTTTTTTATGGAGATGTCTGTTCACTATTATTCAGATTTCTATTTTTTTCGTTCATTTATTTATTTATTTATTTATTCTTCTCTTTAGAAAATAATACAATAATGTGCGTTGTCTCCCTTTATTTATTGTTTGTTTTCGTTATTTTTATACTGGTGTCCATTCACTGTTGTCCGGTTTATTATTTATTTATTTATTTATTTATTTATTATTATTCCACTTCAGGCAAATGATGGAATAGTTTACAGAGTGTTTGTTTATTTACAGTTTACCGTCCTTACTCTTATAGAACATGGGAGGCAAGCTTTCACCTCCTACTGATGCTTGTTTATTGCTGCTATCTATCGAGGGGGTACTTATCTATTGTTCTTCTTCTTCTTCATGAAAATAATGTTATAATCTGAGTACCTTTGCTTATTTAAGGTTTAATTAAGTTATTTTTATAAAGATTTTCGTCTGCTACTATTAGTGATTGTTATTTTTTTTAATCTTTATTACATTCGGTTGTTGTTTTCTTCGATTTCCGACAAATCATGGAATAATCTACGTAGTCTTTGTTTAGTCTACCGTTTTTACTCTTATGGAAAACGGGAGGCAAGCTTTCTTCTACTGATGGTCTGTTTCCTTGCTGCTATCTGTCGAGGGGGTATTTATCTATCTATTTTTTATTGTTCTCTTCAGGATTATGTTGCATTAAATTGAGCAGAGTTTTGTTTATTGATAACCTACCCTCGTTACTGTTGCTGTACATGAGACAAGCTGCATCCTCCCTTATTGTGTTTGTGTCAAAAATTTACATGTTTTTATTATTATTATTGTTATTATTATTATCATTATTATTATTATTATTATTATTATTATTATTATTATTATTATTATTATTATTATTATTCACTTGGCCGGTCGTTCTGACACATAAAAAGTAACTGGGTATAATTTTCTTGTTTTGCAGTACGACTTTTTTTATTTTATTTATTTGAAACAAATTTCTTTAATTACTAATCATTCTGAGATCTGTTTTTAGAGAGAGAGAGAGAGAGAGAGAGAGAGAGAGAGAGAGAGAGAGAGAGAGAGAGAGAGAGAGAGAGAGAGAGAGAGAGAGAGAGAGAGAGAGAGAGAGAGAGAGAAAACTCCCTCCTCATCCATTTCTCATTTTCTTCCTCCTCCCCTTCCATTTCTCATTTATCCTACTCCTACTATGACTATTACCACCACTCTCCATCCATTCTTCACCTCCATTCATCATTCCTCCATCTTTTCCCCCCTCCAATCCTCATTTCTTCCTCCTCCTCCTCCTCCTCCTCCTCCTACAACTACTACTACAGTTTAGACATCTTATTCTGGAGAACACCTGGAAATATCAGGAAAACGCTGGAAATTGAGGGATATATTGAGGAACAGATGCGGGCAGGGAGGAGGGAAGTTTTCTGTTATCCTGGTGAGCGCTCTGAATGGGGCTGCACCATGCATTTTAGTTAAGCATTATATGCGTGATTTTGGGGGTTATTTGTCTATTTTCATTGTTAATTTTAGCTTCCTCTCACGTCTGAGTCTAGAATCACGGACGTTTAACTAAATACTGATGTACAGGCAGAGAGAGAGGCAGGAAGAATGTCCGTCTCGGCCCTTATTTTTACGTACAGCAATCCATTTTGAAACTCGCAAGAAGAAAGACGCCCAGACTGGACTACACTTTATATTCTGACCTCCCATATACTTCAACTAACGCACTGAAAATTGACGGAAAGAGACTGGAATGGATGAACGTTTCGGGGTTTCGGTGCCCTGATGACGTCCACGCTTGGATTACGTACGGTAATTCATTTTGAAATTGACCATTCGATAAAATGGAACTAGACTGTAATGATTTAGATATTCTGACTTGCCATTTACTTTAATAAATACCTGGAATATAAAATCAACTCTAGCCTGACTAATGAGAGAGCAAACTGCAAAACGCTATCTCTGTAATTTTTACGAACGGGATCACAAAAAAAAACTTATAATATTGAGAAGAAAAACACAGCCAGACTAGATTATGTTACATATTCTGAATATAGAATTTTTTTTACTTTTCCCACATACAAAGAAAACACGAATTCCTCATCGTAAAAAGAAAATAATTTTTCAAATCTAGCAACAGACTTTTTTAAAATTTGAAAATACGAAGAGTTAGAGTAGATGTAATTGAATATTATTACTTATGACACGTTTCTTATATTTTTTTTAAGTCTCAAATCAAACACCAAAACAATCCTAGGCGTGCTAATAAAAAAAAAAAAGTGGAAGTTTATAAAATGACAAAAGTGTTATTTTAACGAGAAAAAAAAAAAAAAAAACAGCTAGACAAGATTTTATTATATACTAGAACTTGTCATAGTTTACTATTAATGAATTAAATATCAAAACAATGCAAGCTCCACTAATAAAAAAAATAAATGATATAGAGCCGAAGTAGTTTTTTTGCACCTCTCGTCAGTAACGACTTTTCCTCTCTCCTCCCCCTCACACTCCTCCTCTCCCGTCCACTTCCACCTCGTCCACCTACTCCTACAGAGCGAGCCTTTAAATCGCCAGGAAGCAACTGCGAAAACCCGCAAAATTACGCTAAATATGCGACTTTATCCGATGCGGGAGGGGATGGGAGTCTGAGGGGCTTGGGGGGGGCTCGGCGGTGCTGAGCAGCTCGGGGCACCAAGGATACAGTGGTGTGGTGTGGTGTGCTGTGGTGTTGTGTGGCACGGTATGGTGTGGTGTGGTGTGGAGGTGTGGTGTTAATACTAGACACCCATAAGCTTAAACTGCCCTTTGTGTGTGTGTGTGTGTGTGTGTGTGTGTGTGTGTGTGTGTGTGTGTGTGTGTGTGTGTGTGTGTGTGTGTGTGTGTTTTGGGGGGGGGGGGGCGCCGCCGATCAGAGACGAGTCACAAAGCTGTATAATTGGTGTTTAAATCCTTAAACTGCCATTTCATGTGTGTGTGTGTGTGTGTGTGTGTGTGTGTGTGTGTGTGTGTGTGTGTGTGTGTGTGTGTGTGTGTGTGTGTTTGTGTGTGTGTGTGTGTGTGTGTGTGTATGTGTTTGCAAGCCAATTTGGGTGTACAAATCAGAATTTCATCAACGTCTTTGTTCGTTTGTCTGTTTGAGATCGTGTGTGTGTGTGTGTGTGTTGTGTGTGTGTGTGTGTGTGTGTGTGTGTGTGTGTGTGTGTGTGTGTGTGTGTGTGTGCACTACTTCAGTTGTTTCTGTATATGTATATAAGAATGTACGTATGTATGTATGTACGTAGGTGCGCTTAGATTAGTATATGTACTCCTACGGCTCCTTGTTTCTACAGTTCTCATATTCCCCTCCCTATCACCTCCATCTAAGCTCTCTCTCTCTCTCTCTCTCTCTCTCTCTCTCTCTCTCTCTCTCTCTCTCTCTCTCTCTCTCTGATAATTGTGACTTCTTGGAAATCTAAAATCCTGATATTTATTTATGGTGCTTTAAAATTGTAATGGCAGAGGACAGCTTCTTCTATCCTTCATCTCTCCCTGCTCTCCAGTAACTAATCCGTAAGCCCAAGTGAATGCTGCTCTCTCACCATCACCCTTCCTCTGCTCCAAGCTCCAAGCTACGTGTGTGTGTGTGTGTGTGTGTGTGTGTGTGTGTGTGTGTGTGTGTGTGTGTGTGTGTGTGTGTGTGTGTGTGTGTGTGTGTGTGTGTGTGTGTGTGTGTGTGTATACTGTCTTGAATGAACAGTTTGAGAGAGAGAGAGAGAGAGAGAGAGAGAGAGAGAGAGAGAGAGAGAGAGAGAGAGAGAGAGAGAGAGAGAGAGAGAGAGAGATCGGGGTGAAGGAGGTATGAAGTATGGGAGTCGGGAAGCGGAGCAGGAAGGGGGATGTGGAGGTGGAGAGGAAGAAGGCGACTTAAGATACTCGTCAGAGGCAGATCTAACCAATGAGAGCTGCCATGTAAAAAGGATAACAGATGTCACTTGTTAGAAATATTGGTAGGAAAAACTGCTTCATCAAGTAGGGAGCCCTCTGTACATACATTAAATACACTATGCTTTTTTCAATCCACTGCCTCTCACAGGTGACCCTTGAGTGTTAGCAGCATTCAGGCATACACGTTACCAGGAATACAAGAGCCAGCATAGTGAAGCAGGCGCAGGAAATACTGGATAAGATAATAAGGGAAAGCAAGATAAGTAAAGGACAGATAACAGGCATACTACTACTACTACTACTACTACTACTACTACTACTACTATTACTACCACTACAACTACTACTAGATTCACTCCTTTCGGTACCTCTCCTCCTCCTCATCCTACTCCTTCTCTTTTACCAGCACTCCTCTTCCTCTTCCTCCTCCTCTTCACACCACTACTCCTATCATCGCCAACTACCTATACCACCACCACCACCACCACTATCTCCTCCTCCTCCTCCTCCTCCACCGTGCGTTCATTAGGCGCCCTCACGCCCCAACGCTAACGTGAGCTTAATGAACGCGTTATCTCTCTCTCTCTCTCTCTCTCTCTCTCTCTCTCTCTCTCTCTCTCTCTCTCTCTCTCTCTCTCTCTCTCTCTCTCTCTCTCTCTCTCTCTCTCTTAATGGTAGGAAGAAAAATCTGTGGGGTAATTTTGAGGATTTTATTTTAATTCTCTCTCTCTCTCTCTCTCTCTCTCTCTCTCTCTCTCTCTCTCTCTCTCTCTCTCTCTCTCTCTCTCTCAAACATGCAAATAGACAGATAAACACACACACACACACACACACACACACACACACACACACACACACACACACACACACACACACACACACACATTTGCAAACATAAACACACACACACATACTCACAAATAGAGATAACCACACACACACACACACACACACACACACACACACACACACACACACACACAGTCATTTCAGCTCTGGACACGCTTCGCACCTCCGCCAGACACTCTCTCTCTCTCTCTCTCTCTCTCTCTCTCTCTCTCTCTCTCTCTCTCTCTCTCTCTCGCCACCGTGCAGATTACGCCCATTACTCAAGGCACGCAGGGACCATCGCCTGCACAAACACACGAGGGAGTGAGCGAGTCAGAGTAGGGTTTCCTCACTTCTTGTCTGTGTAGTTTCTCTTTCTTGGCTTACATGACCTAACCTGATCTGATCTAATTTATCCTAACTTAACCTAACGTAACTTGTCCTAACCTGACTTATCCTAACTTAACGTAACTTGTCCTAACCTAACCTAACCTAACCTAACCTAACTTATCCTAACTTAACGTAACTTGTCCTAACCTGACTTATCCTAACTTAACGTAACTTGTCCTAACCTGACTTATCCTAACTTAACGTAACTTGTCCTAACCTATTCTAACTTAACCTAACGTAATTTGTCCTAACCTAACTTATCCTAACTTAACGTGACTTGTCCTAACCTAATTTATCCTAACTTGTCCTAACCTGACCTGTAATCTAACCTAAGAATCTTAACTTACCTAACTTGTCCTAACCTAATCTAATCTAACTTATCTTAACCTTTAACCTAAGAATCTTAATTAACATGACCTAATATAACCTAAGACCTTATTTCAACTTACCTGACCTAACTTAACCTAAGAGTCTTAACTTACCTAACCTGACCTAACGTGACAGTCCCCCTTACCTCACTTTTACCTAACCTAATTCAACTCCCTTAACCTAACCTAACAGTGTGACCTTACCTTAACTTATCTGACCTAACCTAACAGCTCTTCTGACCTGACCTGACCTTACTGGACAGCCTGATCTAACCTTACCTTACCTAACTTAAGAGGAAGGAAGAAATAAAATACAGTTATATAGAGTAAACGAAGAAACAAATAAATAAAAGAAACAAATAAAAGTAAAGGAAAAATACTGGAAGAGAGAAAAGAAGATACAAAGAAATGGAGAAACAGAAAAAAAGGAAAAAAAAGTAAAACAGAGAATTAAGACAATAACCAAGAAAGGGAGGAAATAAGAACAAGAATAAAAAAGAAAGAAACAAAGAAAGAAACAAAGCACGAAAGGAATAAAGACTGGAAAAGACAACAAACCAAACAATAAAAAAAAGGACAAAGGGAGAATAACAATAAAACAATAAAATCCGAAGACTTTCAACGTCAGACTCGGAAAGGGAAAATTTTAGAAGCGCTTGAATTAAATGTTACGAAAAAAAAAAGGAACAAGAATCTGATGGAAAATGTGTGGAATTGCATGATTTTGTCCCTAATGTATTACTGAGAGAGAGAGAGAGAGAGAGAGAGAGAGAGAGAGAGAGAGAGAGAGAGAGAGAGAGAGAGAGAGAGAATGCCACGTGTAGGCCTCCTGGCTTTCCTCATTTTTTTTATTGGGGGGGGGAGAGAGGCAGCTTCCCTTATATGTCCTTGAGTTCTGATCATAACCACAAATCTATGGCGTGCTGGAGGAGGAGGAGGAGGAGGAGGAGGAGGAGGAGGAGGAGGAGGAGGAGGAGGAGGAGGAGGAGGAGGAGGACACAAGAAAACAAGCAGCAATAGGTAGACTTTTTGTCCCCGCTAGACTGTTTGATAATGAAAAAAAAAAAAATCGTAAATATTAAAAAAGGGATAGGTTGGTGTGACAGGAGGAGGAGGAGGAGGAGGAGGAGGAGGAGGAGGAGGAGGAGGAGGAGGAGGAGGAATACAAATGAAGACAAAGGAAGACCAAACTGACAGATCTTGAGGACCATACTATATAGGCTGTATGGGTAACTATTTTACGTTGATTAATACAGAAAGAGACAGAATAGTACAGGAGGAGGAGGAGGAGGAGGAGGAGGAAAACTGACCTGACTGATACATTCAAAATTCTGCACATCAAAAATATCACACATACAAAAAAAAAAAATAAATAAATAAACAAATAAAATAAATAAATAAATAAATAAAAAATAAATAAATAAAATAAATAAATAAATACAACATACATTTATAACAGAGAAGACGAATTAACGTAAAGAAAGGGAAAGACAAGATAAAGGGAGGGATTGAGGGAGATAAAGGTAGGGAGGGTGAAAGGGAGGGAAGAGGTGAGGTGTTAATGTACGGAGTGAGTGAGGGAGGGAGGGAGGGAGGGAGAGATGGATTGGTATGGAGGGAGAGTAGGAATGAGAGACATTAAGGGAGGGAGGGAGGGAAGGAGGGAGGGAGAGGAAGAAGAGAGGGAGGGAGAGGGAAGTAGGAAGGAAGAGGGAAGGGAAAGGTGGAGGAAGGGAGAGAAAATGTTAAGGGAGGGAGGTTAGGTGTGGAGAGAGAGAGAGAGAGAGAGAGAGAGAGAGAGAGAGAGAGAGAGAGAGAGAGAGAGAGAGAGAGAGAGAGAGAGAGAGAGAGAGAGAGAGAGAGAGAGAGAGAGTTTACTTTAATCTGTGAATTCCTATTTGGCAAACACTGGGATTTTCCAAGGTGTGGGAGAGGAAGGGGGAGAGGGGAGAGGGGAGAGAAAAGGAGAGAAGGGGAGGAGGCAGAGACAGGAGGGAGAGGGAGGGAATAGGAGAGAGGAGGGGATGAGAGGGGAGGGGAGAGGAGGACAGGGGGAAGAGAGGGAGAGAAAGGAAAGAAAGGTGGGGAGAGGAGGAGGAATGGAGGGCAGTGGGGGAGACGTCACAGGAAAGGAAGAGGAGGAGGAGGGGTGGGAGGGGAGGGGGGTATGAATGGGAGGATAAAGAGGAGTGGAAGAGGGGGTAGTTTTTTTGGGGGGTGAACAGGATGCAGAGTCACGATCCTTTGTTAATTAGTCCTGAAAAGGGAGGAGGAGGAGGAGGAGGAGGAGGAGGAGGAGGAGGAGGAGGAGGAGGAGGAGGAGGAGGAGAATGGAGTAAAATGAAAAACAAAATACGGGTGAATGTGGTGAGAGGAGAAGGAGGAGGAGGAGGAGGAGGAGGAGGAGGAGGAGGAGGAGGAGGAGGACTGAAATGAAGGAATGGGAGTTAAGAGAAGAGGAGAAGGATGAGAAAGACGAGGAGGAGGAGGAGGAAGAGGAGGAGGCGGAGGAGTAAGAAGAAAGAAGACATGTGGAATAAGAAGAAAAGAAAGAGGAGATAGAAAAAAAGAGAAAAGACAAGAACAAACTAAACAACAATAACAGAAAAAA
>NC_087166.1:23418765-23426265 GCF_035594125.1 Scylla paramamosain | reverse complement strand
AAACGTTTCGCTGCCTTAACTCAATTACTTTTTAAGAGGCTCTACTGGGCGCCGTTAGGGTTTTCCATTGATAATTAAGAGGGCTTGAGTGGAAGTTGGTTAGTTTTCAAAGGCATATTCACGATTGTAGTGGTAGTTTAACAGGGGCTAGTGAAAGGTAATTGGGATTTTCGAGGTTGTTTTTCACGATTGTAGTGGTAGTTTAACAGGGGCTAGTGAAAGGTAATTGGGACTTTCAAGGTTGTTTTTCATGATTCAAGTGGTAACTCAGCAAGGTCCAGTGGAAGTTATTATGGTTTTCAAGAGCATGTTCATGATTCTAGTGGTGGTTTAACACGGGCTAGAGGAAGGTACTGAGGTTTTAAAGGCGTTTTCATGATTCAAGTGGTAATTTGGTGCTTTTAATACAGTTTTAGGATGTTTTCATGATTCTATTGACAGTTTAGCATTTCTAGAAGTTATTAGGATTTCAAGGATGTTTTCGTAATTGCAGTGAGAGTTTAGCAAGCTGTGATGTATGTTAAGTTTTATATTGGTCTTTTTTTATGATACGTAATGTACAAACCCTTTTAACTATCAATATATTCATGAAAAGATCAACATAAACCCTAATAATGTACAGTGTGAAGCCCGGGTTGGAATCCCTTTCTGGTAGTGTGAGCCAAGAGTTTGAGGGAAAGGAAGGAACGATAAAATGAGAGAGGAAAGGGTGTGTGTGTGTGACGGTTTTGGTAGTAGTAGTAGTAGTAGTAGTAGTAGTAGTCAAACTCAGCCCATCCTATCTATGCCCCGCCACCAACCAGGTTCTTCCACACCCCAGTCCACCTCACACCACCACCTGCCCGTACCGTCCCTCCTCCTCCCTCCCCCCTCGCCCCGCCCCGCCCATCCTCATGATTTCAACGGGCGTCAGATACAGAGCGGAAAAGACCTTCCGGGGAGCGGCGCCTCAAATGAACTCCTGCTCACCTGCACACACACACACCTGGCGCCGCGCTTTGTTGCTTCCTGCCCTCCCCTCCCTCCCTCCCACCTGCTTTCACCACCTTCCTCTCTGTCTCACCTCTCATCCCTCCACTAACCTAACCTGATCTAACTTGAACTAACCTAACTTAACCTAATTTTATTGCTATTGACCTACCATCTATTCTATTATTCCTCCTCATATTTTCATTCCTTCCTTCTTTCCTTCCTTCTTTCTTTCTTTCTTCTCTCTCACCTCCTTATTCTTCCTGCCTCCCTCATCTGTTATCCCTCTATTTTCCTAGTTATTGATCTTCTCTTCCTCACTTTTTCCTCCTTTCTTTCTCTTTATGCATCGTCTTTCTCCTTCCCTCTCCCTCCTCTCTCACTTCCTTCCCTTTCCTTCCTTCTCATCTCTTATCTCCCCTTCTTATCTATTCACTCTTCATCTATTCTCTATTTCATTTCATATTTCAGGCACCTTCTCTTCCTTCCTTTACTTCTCTTTTCTTTCTCTTAATGGGTCGTTTTTCTCCTTTTCCTCCTCCTCCTCCCTCATCACTTACTAATCTTCCCTCTGCCAACAGCTTTGCTTCCTTCTACTTAAGTTGCTTGTTTCCTACCCTTACAGTCTCTCTCTCTCTCTCTCTCTCTCTCTCTCTCTCTCTCTCTCTCTCTCTCTCTCTCTCTCTCTCTCTCTCTCTCTCTCTCTTGTATCTTTAATTCTCTAATGCCATATCTTCGCTTTTCTCTCTCTTTCTTTCTTTTCTTTATTATAATTTTTTGCTTACTTTATTCTACATGCAACAACAACAACAACAACAACAACAACAACAACAACAACAACAATAATAACAACAACAGCAGCAACAGCAACAACGACAAAAACAACAAATACAACGACTACGACGACGACGACAACAACAACAACAACAACAGCAACAACAACAACAACAACAACAACAACAACAACAACAACAACAACAACACTACTACTAATAATAAAAACGAACACCATCAAACTGACCCACATTACACACAGTAAGGTGGATGAGACACTGGTCCACCTCCCGCCGGCCCCCTCTGCTCCACCCTGCCGCTGCCCCGCACTCCGCACTCCACAAGGACACTGGGAAGCAATCCTGTGATGTAACCTAACCCAACCGACTCTCAGTATTCAGAAACGCTTTGCTCTCTCACCACAGCTATTTTCAAAGGCCAAAGATGATTAGGTCGGTTCTCAAGAGTGTTCCTCCTGTTAATAATGTAGAAAACTTGTTCATCTCTCACTAGAACCACAACAACATCCTTAAAAATCCTTGTAACTTCAACTAGAGCCTTTTGAATGTAGTGGAAATGCGGTCAGAAGAGTTTCAGAATATAAGCCAATGTTCTTATCTTCACTACCAACGGCCATCGGTTTCCTATTTTCTATTTTTAACTACGGCTAAGGAAAATGAAACTGTAATCCTTGTTTATTAATCGATAATTTAGCAGGTTCTGATTGAAGTTATTGGGATTTGAAGGTCATGATTCTAGTGGTATTTGAACAGGCTCAAGGGGATGTTACTGGGATTTTCAAGGGTAGTTTGACAGGTTGTGATGAACGTTACTGGAGTTTTTATGGATGTTTTCATGATCTCAGTGGTAATTTAACAGACTCTATGTTAGTGATTCTCAACCAAAGATAAATTTACCCCGCGTGAGAGAGAGAGAGAGAGAGAGAGAGAGAGAGAGAGAGAGAGAGAGAGAGAGAGAGAGAGAGAGAGAGAGAGAGAGAGAGAGAGAGAGAGAGAGAGAGAGAGAGAGAGACAGTGTCAGTCAATCTTGTCCAGTCCGGTTCAGTCCTGTTTGGAAATTTTTTTGTAGGGAAGCAAGGGGATAAATGGAGGAATGTATCAAACTGAGGGAGTTAATGATGGAGGACAGGTTGAGAATCCCTGCTCTATATAGTGGATTTTACTGTGGTTTTCAAGGGTGTTTTCGTGATTCTCTAGTTTGGCAAGTTGTGATGAAAGTTACTGAGATTTCAAGGGTGTTTCAATGATCCTACTGGTATTTTAGCAAATTATAATGAGCGTCAACGGGATTTTCAAGGGTGTTTCCATGATTGCAAAGACAGTTTAACGATCGCTCTGTACGCTTGTCTCCTACCAACGGGCATTGACTTTGTTTTCTATTTTTAACTACGGCTAAGGAAAATAGATACGTTTTTCAACAGTCATGTATATATTTATTTATTTGCTTTTTTTCATCTATTTTTTATTCTTTTATTTTGGTTTCTTATTCATTTTTTGTTTTGTTTTCAATAATAACTAAAGAAAATAATCTATCATCTTTTTTCATCAATTCTCATTTTTTATCTATTTATTTATTTTTTTAAAGTTTATCACTTACATTTTTTTGACCCTTATTTTTTACTTTTATTTCACATTCGTTATTTATTTATTTATTTATTTATTTACTTTTTGACAACTATTTTCTTTTTGACGTCTAAGTCACTTATCATAAATTCTCAACTCTAACTATATATATATATATATATATATATATATATATATATATATATATATATATATATATATATATATATATATATATATATATATATATATATATATATATATATATATATATATATATATATATATATATATATATATATATATATATATTTTTATTTTTTTTCCGACTATTGAGCAGTCGATTTCCACTTTTATTTTAATCACTAACTAAACTTTTCTTGTTAGATTTTTATTTTCTTATGTTTACGAATAGATTTAATTTCAAGTGCATGATTCTGATTTCATCCTAATCGATTTCAGTACAATACGTATCTGTTGTAAATTTTGACTCCATTGTGGCTTCGCTGTATCTGTACTGTACCTTCTCATTTCCTATAGTAATTTAAATTTTACGACTCACCTTTTTTGTGGCTTTTATCTTTCATTCTAATTCCACACTCATCCATTTTAATTCAATACGTATATGTTGTAAATTTAGACTGCATGA
This sequence comes from Scylla paramamosain, assembly GCF_035594125.1. Taxonomy (NCBI): domain Eukaryota; kingdom Metazoa; phylum Arthropoda; class Malacostraca; order Decapoda; family Portunidae; genus Scylla; species Scylla paramamosain. Next base: position 23,422,290 of record NC_087166.1, on the reverse strand, counting down.
TATTGTATTATTATATTTCTCAGTTTTGATTTGTACCTCCTCATTTCCTACATATAATTAATTTCAACACTATGCTCTTATCTTACTCCTTATTTAGTGGTTTTTATCTTTCATTGTAGCTTAACTCTTATCGATTTGACTGTATGGTATTGTATCATTCTATTTCACGGCTGTGATTTGTACTGTACGAGTATCTCCTCACTTCCTATATATAATTGGTTCTAACATTACGGCTCTTATCTTACTCTTTATTCTGTGGCTTTCACTTTTCATTGCAAGTCTAACTGTTATAATCCTTCACTAAATTCTACTTGTATGGTTTATGTAAAATTTTGCTTTGCAGTGAGTGCATGTTAACCCTTTCACTTCTATGATCTTCCTTTCTTAACAGTGAGAGCACTAAAGAAAAAAAAAAGTTTGCATGACAGAAAGAAAAGAGAGAGAAAGGAACAAAAAAAATAAGAGGGTTTTATTTTGCCTTTTATGGCCTACAGAAGTATTTAAGAGATTGTAGCATAAAAGTAAGCGCCTAAAATGATATAGGTAGATATAAGAAGATATTATTTTGTCCAGCAGTGAACATATATTTAGTCCTTTTTTTTAACTAGCATCCACGGCTCGCCTTGAACGGTACTGATGCAATATAAAGAACATAAATATTGCTCCGAGTAAATTGCATGCCTTGTCAATCAAATCCAAGCAATATATACGAGTTACTTTCTTTCTTTCTATTTTTTTTTTTCTTAGTTACTAAGATGGTTTGTCGTTAAAGGTACTGATGTAATACAAAAGACATTAATATTTCTACGAGTAATTCTTATGTTTCGCCAATTTGCGGTCAGTACAATCCAAGTTACTGTAATTTGAACCACGCATGTCTTAAATTCCTAGAGTTATTGTTTCGCCTCATTAATTTAGTGTGCTTGGTGTTCCCTACGAGGTGATAGTAGGGCGCCTCTGTACACACACACACACACATACACACACACACACACACACACACACACACACACACACACACACACACACACACACACACACTAACACACACACACACACACACACACACACACACACACAGCCCAAAGCCAACGTGTTTGTGTTGTAAGGCGGCCCCGTGCAGCGGATGAGCGCGTGGATAATGGAACAAGCCAGCGTGAGGTAATGGAGGGAATGGAGGCACAGAGAAAGAAAGGAATGACGTAGAATGTAGGAAAGGGACTGAGGGAGAGAGGGAGAGAGGGAGAGGAAGATCGCTGCCCTAATGAGGTACTGTATGGGGCGGGAAGAATGGAAATAAGACAATGCCTCACTTCGCTGCCGTTAACCCTCCGCCCCTCCGCCTCGACACCCCTCACAGCACCTCGCCCCCTCACCCCTGCGGCCGCCGTGTTTGCTCCAGCGCGGCCTAACAATGGCTCCGTGTCGTAAGCCGTCGACCGCGTCCCGACTGTTGACTCGCCTTCCCTAAACCCTCGCGCTAAGCTCCGCCGAATTCCTTGCACCGCCGGGGGTCAGCGCCTGAGGGTGTTTGAGTTTGGGAATCGCTCCCTGCCAGCTAGCGCCAGTTTGCCGTCAGGAGCGAGTTCCCTGCATTAGAGAGAGAGAGAGAGAGAGAGAGAGAGAGAGAGAGAGAGAGAGAGAGAGAGAGAGAGAGAGAGTGTCCCCTTCGCCAGAGAGAGGCTGTGTTTGACTGAAGGCGTTTCGTGACGGATGCAAAGAGGATGACAACAGGGGCGTGTCTACGTATTCTTACTGTTACTGGTATGTGCTGCTACTACTACTACTACTACTACTACTACTACTACTACTACTACTACTACTGTTGCTGTATCTATTCCTCAACGATCACCACCACCATCACTGCCATTACCGCCGCTATACTGTCGCCCCGAGGCTGCCGCGCCACTTCGTCCTCGTGCACCCGCGAGCTGGTACATACAAGCTGCAACACTGCCACCCTGAGACGTGACTGGCCTAACACACACACACACACACACACACACACACAAGCCTATACAGTCCCAAGCCTGCTAAATTTATGGAGATGTGGAAACGCCGAAGAATAGGAAAAAAAAAGTTGGCGTGTACTCTTTTCCACTCGCAGACTTTACACAGACGCTCGATTTGCATACGCTGATTAGGAGAGCGAGATTTACAGACGCGTGAACACCCGGAAGTTTGCCGATACAGGCTGGAGGCGCGGGAGGTGCGGCGTGGTGTGGGCGGTGAGTGGCTCTGATTCTGAAACACCTCTGCGCTGCACTTCCAGTCCACTACTTTCAAAAGGCTCTACTTGAAGTTGCACGGGGTTTTTAAGGGTGACAGATTAACAGGATTTCTACATTATTAACAGGAGAAACACCCTTGGGAACCCCGGGCTAATCATCGCTGAGGTCTTTGAAAACAGCCGTGGTGAAACAGCAGTGTTCCTGAATACAAACTTTACAACCAATACTAAAAATCGTTCTGCTCTCTTATCACCGCTGTTTTCAAAAGCCACAGAGATGATTAGTCGTGTTCTCAAGTGTATACCTCCAGTTAGCTATTTAGAAATCTTGTTAATTTGTCACTAGCACCGTAAAAACACCTTTAAAAGCCCGTGTAACTTCAACTACAACATTTTGAAAGTAGTGGAGGTGTGATTAGAGGTGTTTGAGAGTATGGTCTGTGTGGCGTGGCGTAGTATGTGGCGTGGAGTGCGTGGCTTGGCGTGGGGGTGCAGGGCTGGTTGGTTGGTTGGGCGCGTCCGTCAGTGGACAGCGAAAAAGACCGGTGTAAAAAGTGTCCTTCACGAGATGAGACAAACTGACGGGCTGGCGCGCATAGATAGGACAACCAGGGAAAAAGTGAAGGAAAAAAGTGAAGGGAAAAAGTGAGCAGCACCTGATGGGCCTGGAGGGGAATATGATCGAGTGGTGGTGGTGGTAGTTGTAGCTGTCGTGGTGGTGGTGAACAGCAGGAGTTGCCACTTAAGCTTAATTAGTGAATGCATCATACAGTTTCGTGGTCAGGTAATACAGGATAAACTTTTAGTGAGTGAAGTTGACGCTAAGGTGAAGTACATCCCCTGGCAAGGAAGATCTTTTTTATTATTTATTTATTCCATACAAGAAGGACTCTGGACAAGAAAAAAAAAAAAGAAAAAAAGAAAAAAATGTTCACTGAAAAAACCTCCCCTTCCCCTTAACCACCACAAAAAATAAATAAAAAAATAAATAAATAAAATAAAAATAAATAAATAAAAATAATAATAATAATGAAGAGAGATTCTACGCGTACGAGGGTAACTAAAGTAAATAATAGGAAAACATTGTTTATTGACTTCACAGTACGAGACAGGCACGAGTTTCCCGCCGGATATGCCTGTTGTTTTGTGGTTGTTGCTTAGGGGGATATTGTCTCACGTGGGCCTTGAAGGTTGAGGCGCCAAGACAGATACTATGTAAAGATATAGAACATTACGTAAAGCACTGGTGAGTATTCTTAGGGTTAGCAGTCACAGCTGGACTCAAAGGATTCAAG